>NC_092640.1:20343731-20646231 GCF_039555335.1 Amphiura filiformis
CAATACCATCGGTATATAGAGTGTATGCAATAAACCAACCGGAAATGTATAGCAATAGAATACCGAAGTGATGACGTCACAGAAATTTTTTTTGCATTTCAGCGTTTTAAATATCATGTATCGGTGGCGCATGATGAAAAACATCCACAGTCCAAATTTGGTGGGAATCGGATCAAGAGGGCCCGAGATATGGCCGCATGAATACCTAATTAGCCCCATTGAAACGGGGATTTGCCATTTGGTCTAATATCATTTGGTCTAATACCCATTTCGTCTATGTCCATTTAATCTAAACCCATTAGGTCTATATCCAATACGTCCAATAATCATTTGGTCCTATAACCATTTGGTCCGATTACCATTTGGTCCGATAACCATTTGGTCTAATAACCAATAAGTCTAAAACTATTTAGTCTAACAACCATTTAGTCCAATACCCATTTGGTCTATAGCCAATAAGTGTAATAGCTATTTGGTCTAATAGCCATTTGGTCTACAAACCATTTGGTCTAACAAGCCATTTAGTCTACTAGCCAATTGGTCTACTAACCGATTGGTCTAATAGCACGTGTGAGGCTGCATAGGCGCAATAACACTATTACACATACTGTGAGTGTGATGTCATAGTCCAGGGTCACCGTGGTCTTAAAGGAGCATGTTTCATAAACAGTGTAAACATGTCTATAGGCCTACATGTATTATCTACACATAACTCCATATGCAAATGACAAAAACATGAAACCTAATTTGTTTTAATGTTGGAATGGCAATACCGGCAAATGCTCTGTACCCGTGGCACCCCCAGTGGTGCGTGATGAGCCTATTATCATATTAACCTTAATAAACTGCTCAAATAAAGAAAGTCCGCAGTCATGTAACCTGTCCTACACCAAAACCTGATCTTGTTATGACAATTTGATTGATACGGTCGTGTGCAGAATCTTGTTAGGTCCAATTTGATACCAAATGTGATACCAAACACTCAAAGGTGACAAAGATTGATACCAGTTTATGGCATTTGGTGCATTTTCAAAAGTTGCAAATCAAAACTATGCACGCGGTCGAAATTGCTTAGCGTGGCAATGTGGTCAAGCTTGCTTGCCCATGATGGGCCCCTGTCGACTATCCAAAGTGCGCGCTTTATTCAACTGCTAATTTAAAATGCATGGATTGCTACAGTGCTTTACTGATGAATACTAGGGCACGATGCGATCGATATGACCTAGCGGTTGTTTCGGGCTATGTCAATGGTCGCGTTCTGCTATTCAGCTCTACATGTCCGCGTGGTCCGTTTTTAATTTGCAACTTTTGAAAATGCACCAAATTTCATATACTGGTATCAATCTCTCTGAATTTAGAGTGTTTGGTAGCAAATTTGATATCAAATTGGAGCTAACAAGATTCTGCACACGACTTTATCAATTACATTGTCATAACAAGATCAGTTTTTGGTGTAGGACGGGTTATATGACTGCGGACTTTCTTTATTTGAGCAGTTTAGATCGATGAAAGAAGGACAATAAATAGTCCGGCAAAATGTCACTTTCACTCGAGTAGGCAATACATGAAGGCTACATGTATCAGTCTTCATTTTTTGGATATATCAATAAACAATAACAATTATTCTACTAAGAATGCATAAGATTTGATACATATAGTACCTTTGTTTACATGTGCTCATCTCATAACACATACTCGCCTCATTACATGTATTTTCAGCCCGTAACCAGTAGTAGACGAAATGGCAATTTTTTTAGACGAACTGGCAAATAGACGAAATGGTATTAGACTAACTGGTTATTAGACCTTAAGAGTATTGGACCTAACGGTTATTAGACCAAATGGTTATTAGACCAAATGGTTATTGAAAAAATATTAGACCAAATGGTTATTAGACTATATGGTTAGTAGACATACTGGATATTAGACCAAACAATATTAGACTAAATGGACATTAGACTATATGATTATTAGACCAAATGGCAATTAGCCTTTCTGGTAATAGACCAATTGAATATAGACGAAACGGGAATTAGACCAAATGGTATTAGACCAAATGGCAATGCCAATTTATACTGATTTCAATGGGGCTAATTAGGTATTCATGCGGCCATATCTCGGGCCCTCCTGATCCGATTCCCACCAAATTTGGACTGTGGATGTTTTTCATCATGTTCTACTGGTCGTGAAAATGCTGAAATGCAAACAAGATAATTTTATGACGTCACACTTCGGTACTCTATTGAATTGGCAGCCACGCTGAAGGACGGTTCTAAGATAACTTAAGATGACAGAGGGACAGGTCTCTAGATCGACTCCACAACCATTCATACATATCACCTGTTTTATTGTATTATCATGCGAATTGTCCCGTGGTACCTTATGGAAGACAGAATTTTACTTAAATGAGGATGGCTATGTCATGAGTGACGTCGCATTTGCCGCAGAAGTGATGATGTAACATAATTAACTACCACAGCAATTGGTTAAGACAATTTTTGAATATATCGCACAGCACTAGTACGTTCACGCGGTACCTCTTCATTGAACCATAGATGTCAAAGAATAAGAATAAAGACCTGGATCGTATTTCTATAGAATATTCATGTCACTCGCACCTGTAAGATTAGTATCTTTGAAAAGAGCGGTATTGTATTCCATCTATGATTGCAGACATACACAAGTGATGAGTGCAACTTGCTTGTAGTGCAGGGCGATATATTCAAAAAAAAATTTAACCTATTGCTACACTCTCAGAACATCGGATAAAAATGGATGGACAGAAAATAATTGGTTAAAAAACGCCCAACAATGGTTAAGATTCTTGAAGTTGGGCAAAATACAGTTTAATACATGGATGGTCAAACCTGTCAATATGGTATTTACATAGGTTGGGTGAATTAAGAGTTTAAAATTACCAATGTTGGTTAAAAGTTTACCAACCTTGGTAAAGAACATTCTTTTCCCGCCAATAAAGTTAGTTTTGCCCAACCATGGTCACATGGTGTTCCTTTACGAACTGTGGTTGGTTATTTGTGTTGGGCAGAAATGCATTACAGACAACAGGATGGCCGATGAGTGGCTTGCTGCAAAGCTTGTGGAATGGGGTCTTCAAGATCTATTGGAGAGGAAAATATATCATGAAGTATATAATTTTTTCGGGTATAACACTTAGTTTAAGTGTGTGCGAGGCCGAGACTGCGATCAAGACTTACGATGATTTATCGGCGACAACTACTACCACAACCGGTAAGCTTAATTTGTGCATGTAGGCTATAGTGTGTATCATGTTACATATACAATACATGCAAGCGTGTATACCGTCACTATCATGACCATGTACATAGGGAATATTCCGCGTGCTAGCCCCATGCAAGCACAAGCGGCATTGAGTGGGGTAACCAACTGTTAAGCTTACCGGTTGTGGTGGTAGAGCTGTCGCCGATAAATCATCGTAAGTCTTGATCGCAGTCTCGGCCTCGCACACACTTAAACTAAGTGTCATACCCGATAAAATAATATACTTTATAATATAATCGCCTACCTTTAAACGTCTCCATTAACCCGAGTCTGCATGAACTAACCAACATATTGGTTAAAATGTAAACAGTGAAATGAACTTCTCATTCATAGTGTTTAACCAACTATTGGTTGTATTTTGCCCAACATATTTTGTTTTAACCAACTAATGGTTAAACCTTTGCCCAACATCATTACCCAACTAGTTGGTTAAAATAATATTAACAAACAGTTGGTTAAGATATTTGACCAACCACGAGTTAAACTGTTAACCAACCTTAGTTGGTCAAATTTTAACCAACTGTTGGGCTGTCATGTAGTGAATACATGGTTGGATAAAATATTAACCAACTTGGTTAAACATTTCTGAGAGTGTATGTAGTTAATCCTGTTACACCGTCACTTCTACGGCGAATGCATTACCCTCTACTGAGTGGCACTCACCGAATGGTAGTTAAATTATGCAGTTATTGATTTTCCTAACATGTCACTGAACTGACAGCATTTTAATTTAAGATATTTATTTCTTAAATGTTCAAACTTAGGTATCAATGCAGCAATTAATTACCTATTGTTTTATTATAGTTTATGCCGGATAATTACTTCGCAAAAGTGCATTAGTCAAGATAATGCAGTAACTCCACGGTCTCATGCGATTATCTTGACTAATTCACTCTGGTCAGTGAATTATCCTTATCATAATTGCTTTTTCCTTTTGATGTTATTGTAGCAATTATCACTCGTTAGAAAAAAAGACTTGTGGCCCTGTGTCGCAACCTGGGGTACCTTTGTGTTACATAGTAAACAACATGAAATGTTTCATTTGAAGTGGTTCATCCTGCTGAGCATTTTGACACCTTTTTTTAAAAATGAAAATCGGTTAAAAATGAGAGCGTGCGGACAAAAACAATCACAAAGTAGGTGGGATTTAACCCCGCCTCTTTTTTCCACATTTACAATCATTCTGAGCAAGTATTAGTCTTTTAAATGACCTTCTGTATTTATTTACTTGGTTTAGATTTCTGGGAGTTCATTTAGACATTTTTTTACTAGATTCAAATTTTTAATGGGGGTTTTAGATCAAATTTACGATACGAATCCCTCCTCCTATTTTAAAACAGGATAAAAACATGAGTAACATAGAATAAATTAGCCTCAATTTAAGACCTAATTGAAGCTTCTAAGTGAAGGAATACTCAAGCTGCACATGAAAATGTAACAAAACCACCTTTTTGGGTACCCCAGTATATGACACAGGATCTTGTATAAAGTATACTTACAAAATAAAATAGTTTGATAAAAAATTGTTCCTCGTTTGTTTTTGCTGTGTGTCGTTGTCTTAGGGTCAAATCGGGTATGTTCGCTCTGTCGGGTAATTTCGCTATAATATTGAATTAAGCAAAGGCAAAGGCATGTGTTTAAAACGTCTGAGAACAGCAAAAGTACATGGTGCATATAGCTATTTTTCAGCAGGAATCAACACTAGATCATGGGGTTTTCTTTGGTAAAATATGAGAATTGACAATAAATATGGGTGGAAATGGGACGTCTTTGAATTTCAACAACTTTAGGACTTGAAGGGAAGCAACATTATTCTGCAAAAATGGCGAAAATTAAAAAGCAGTTTTTCTAAATGACTTTATAACACATTAAAATTTAATGACTGGTCACGTGTGAGAATTGGTACTCAGTATGATGATAACTGATGCAAATCAAACAACAATCTGCGCATGCTTAGGTGGGATGACTGACACATTCTGGAAATTTATGAAAAATGCAAAATTTAATGCAAATAGGTCTAAAAATATTACAATAGAAATGTTCATAATTCATGTATTTTTTTACTGATAATCTCAACGTCAAATTAATAAAAATAAATTGAAAATTTCGCGCTATTTGCGATGGGTTTTGGCCTACTTATTCCTCACAGCGTTGCAGAATATAATCGTGCTGTCTATGTAATCAGGAAACTACAGAGGCGATAGTGTACATTTAAATTTGTCATTACTACTTCATGTTGATATTCAAACAGTGCTATAAAGTTGTCTTACCAAGGAATGTGTTTGTATTAAAAGAAATAATTGTTTTACAACTAAATTGTTTTGAACTAGAATTACTTTTATGCAAATCCGAAAATTGCAACAGATATTTTCATTTCTTTAAGATGTAGCGGTATTGCCAGATTGTACGTACAGTTGGGCTACATTAATAGCCTCATTATAGTTTTATTGATACTGGCAAAATACTTGCCTGTATGTGCTTGTTGTTCTGCTATAGCGTATAGAATCTGTTAATGATACTATAACCACACAGTCAATTAATTTATGTCAACATGTGCTTTTCACAGAGGCTGTGTTTATATATTACTGAATTCATTTAAACAAACACAACCTTGAGTAAATTAAAGAGAGTGCTTAAGGGATCTGGAATGAGCGTTTCGATAGTTTTTTTTGTGGGACATGATATGAGAGCACATCAGACATATCGAATTGCTTTCCTAATACGAAGAATGTCTTTCTGATATCAAATAATTTTCATTTTTTGAAAATCACGATGTAATACAAATTTTATGACAAATTATTAAAATTTGATATTTTTCATATTTTTGATATATAACAGTCCTCGAAGTAAATTTTATAAATCTAATGACATATTCTTAAAGGTCCGTTACCCGATCGACAGCATCATCCCCCCGATATTTTTCATTGTTGATGAGGTTTTGGTATCACATAATAGATACTATTTTTCTCATTACTATCCTGAAATTTGACGCCCCAAGTCGATGTATTTCCGGAGAAATCATGAAAAACATCGGCCTTTACAGGCTACCAATTTCTAAATACAAATAATACGTCGGATTTCTGGGTAGGGAATTATGAATGAATAATCAGTCTCCTCAACAGCTACTTTTGTTTCGCGTCATTCACATTCTGTGAAAAAAGCGAACCACACTAACTGCTGAGGAGACTCCAGCTTTACGGCGGTAGTATATAGATCTAACAATTCCGTCATAAATGAAGCGGGCCAAATAGCTCAGTTGATTAGCGCGTTATGTTTTACCCATGAGGTACCCGGTTCAATACCCGGTAATAGTTCTCTTTTTCTTCTCCATTTTTAACCAAAAGTTTTTTTACATTCATTTGAAATGTACATATTGCAAGAGGAAATATATTTTGTTTCCTTTTTTTCTGAAATGGTACGAAAAAGAGTTAAAAACAAAAAAAATCCGTTCAATACGTGCATTTGCAGCATTGTCGTCAGGTCTGTTTTGTTTTCGTCGATAATGGCATGGCTATTGCCATCATTTATGCACAAAAATCTATCATGAACGATATAAAGACGAAACTGGTTGTGGTTAGTGGTAGGCCTATTATAATTATTAAAACTAGTGTCACAACTCATCGGAACGTGACTAGTGGAGCTTGATTGTCATGTCAGTGCACCACGCACGCACGGCACATGACGAAGGGAATTACCATTATTACGGCACATGTTGTTGTTGCTTCCCGGTGTTGCTTGCCTGCCCAAAATGCAATTCACGCATACCAAGGTATTGGATTGCGAATTTTGCTATTTATTCACATTTACGCTGAAAATGCTCTCACGAAGCAGCATAAAGGGGACGATATTTTATATTATTATGTAGTTTTAAAGACAATCCATATCCAAAACCAATAGGGTTACCCCCCTTTAAAGTGTATTTAGCTGGGAGGAAAAGCCAATCAATTGAAACATTTTGACCTTTCATATTGAAGATATGGATTTTTTCCCAAAATGACCTAATTTTTTTGTGTTTTGGGAAAAAGATCCATATCTTCAATACGAAAGGTCAAAATTTTCAATTGATCGTCGGCTTTTCATCGCACCTACATACACTTTAAGTAAAAATCATCATTAACGCTCTTATTTTGTAAACATTGTATACCCATGGCTACTTTAATCAACAATAAATGTTCTGTAATTGTTCTTTATCCTTCATTTCTATTACACTTTCAGTGTATTAGCAAGTAGATGTATAACAGATGTTATTCGTTTGTAAACACTTTTTTCATAAACATAGGCTACCCAAAGCTACTTATTATGCTAACAATGAACGTTCGTTAACTGTTAGGCTAAGTAAACGTTACAGGATAATATGTATTCAAATTCTGCCTCAGGGTTCCTGCTTAAATTGTGTTCAAGAATCAACTAAGATTTATTTGGCCCCACCTTTTGCCAGTAAATAGGCTGTCATGAATTACCCAGTGTATTTTTATTATACGTGCCCGGCCTTATCACTTGGTACACAATAGCTCACCAATCTGAAAGCCTGTTTTAATCACAATGGTCAGAATTAAATAGTCAAAATGATTAGACAGATAGGCTACACTGTCCATACACTGTACATTCTCATTGCAAGATCATGGGCTAAATACCGTAGTCCTTGTCATTTGAGGTACGTAAAAACTCATTATGATCGATGCGAATTATAGAAACAGTTCAAACAATAAAATAACTACACCTTTATCTTGACACTTCCTCATTTGCTCGCCCTGTTCCTATTTAAAGGAATTTTTATTGTATAAATGTCACAATAGTAGAATAAACATATTTTAACACGGTTTTAAACAGTTTTTAGGGACACTCCCGTTAAAATATTTGGGGATTAGTCAACAGAACTGGAAGAAATTGCTATTGTTGGTAATATCAAAATGTTTATGGAAAGAAACCTCCTGTTTTTATTGTCAAAAATAACACATATTTGACCACACGTTATAAATAAACTAAAACCTTTCCAGACCGACAAAGATGTTTTTACAAACTCGAGGTTTGTATTCTGCTACTATTCCAAAAGGCAGCACTCTCCATACTTTAATTCCCGAGAAATCTAAAATATACAAAAATACCTCATTTCAGCCTCTACTCTCCCTTCACAAAAACAACTCATTTTCAGCCAGTGACTGCAGACCATCGATTTTATGCTAATGTTGTTACATAATCAAATGTGTGATATGTTTGTTACATGTGTTGTTTGAAAGACAAAGGTATGGGATCATAGAGAAATGCCATGAAACTAGTCTATATATAAGAGTACAAATCAAGTTTCATTACATACTGACCGCCCGTCGTATATCGTAATCGAACAGCACATGGTGTGATCGAACGACTGTCTTTAGATAATGTAGTTCATGCGGATGACAGTAACGTGTTTCTTGCCGGAGGACCGCTATGGATAAAATTCACTTATTTCCCGCCAGATTCTGACCCGGTGTGTACACCGAATGGACAACTTAATTTAAAGTTACCGACGACGTGGATGTACATTTTGACTGTAGTTCAGCAACTGGTAATCCTACCGTGTCAATCCAATGATAGAGAGCTGCTGGATCGGCGTCCGCATTGAGAAACAAAGTTAAAGTATGGGAAATAAACGGGCGGGTTCATTCCATTCTTAAACAAACGCCATCTCAAGTAACCTCAGGAGCAGTTTATATTTGTACAATCAGAAGTCCGTCTTTCCCAAGTGTTAAAAGGACATTCCATGTGGGACCTCTTACCGTTTTACAATCACACAATGGAATTCCATATCCTGTGATTGTTGATAGAAATTTACCAGAAGAGATAATCACACTAAAAAGAAATTTCTCTACAAGAAGTTTTCGTGTAGTGGGCCATATTACTCCAGGGGGCCATATCACCCCAAGTGACCCTACTGTTATATATTTAAAAAATGAATATATTTGATACAAATGTATACCTATATATGGATACCAAAATAAGTACAAACATTCTCAAACATAATATCGATATGGCGTAATAATGTGAGTGCACCTTCGTGAAATTGGGAAATTATTGGCCAATATTGTTATTTCTGCGTTAAAATTCTGCAACCTTTTGCTGAATATTACAGGGATGACTACTTATCACTTATATACCAAGTTTAAAGTCTACAGTCTTAGGGCAACCAGTCTTCTACACAAAAGCCGCAAGTCAAGGATGAGTGCTATGATTTACACGCAGAATATGTATTCGATCCCGATTAGAGACTTTTTGGATTTAGTATAAAACCGAATAGATGTAAATAACCGTTTTGAGGGTTATATTGATTGTTTCAGAGAAATTGGTGTATACATATACTTCTATAATATACATTTCAAACGAGTGCTCACGAATGTTCTCAGTTTTGTTAAGGGCATTTGGAATGGTACCAAGATTTTCAAACGCCGTTTACTCAGAACAGCAATTTTGCGCGTTTGGCACTCTGCCGTGCATAATACCATTGGTATGTATGCAATAAATCAACCTGAACGGTCACGCCTATTATTGTAATGGGAGCCATGTTGGCAACGGATTTACCATTGGGCCAGATGGGCCCGGGCGAACAATTTGGCCATGTGCATGTTTCTTTTTAGCCATATTTTGGAGCAAAATATGATAACATTGCAAAATTTTTCGCGCTTTGCACGCACTGGCCATTTACATAGTAAAAATTCACCTTCATTTTTGCCTAAAAAGATCTAAATTTGAAATTTGGTACTGAAATGCAGAATTTTGCCTGGAAACTTGTTTCTCATGTGTGCTATGTATTATATTTTCTTGGCGCCCTCTAATTTGCTTATTAATTTATCTGACAGGGTGTGCTGCCCAAGCTTCAAAACATATTAGGGGGCAATTTCTACTCTTTAAGGGCGATATTTTAGAAACTTGAACTTTCTGTATAAAAACATATTTTGACGATATGTCATGTTGAGGTTTTTTGGCGAAACATGGACCTCTATCTAAGGATTTTCTGTGAAACCTCCCCACATGTGTACGGATTTGTTTTGAATTTAGCAGACTCATTTGGGCGGCACGTCTCCGTATAACTCAACGCGCATTCTGCCCATAATGTGTAAGTTGAGGTAAGGCGACGAAAAAAAACCCTGTTCTACGGGCGGACGAAGCTTTCAAGAAGGGTCAGTCGGTCGGCCAGCCTTTTTTTTTTGGAAATGACCAAAAAATCACCACAATTTGTAAATAATTTGCAATTTGAGACAATTCAAAAACAGAAATACTCCTGAAATTTCCAAAATTTGGGTCGGTATTCATTTGTACAGGAAATATTGTTTTCCCAATTTGTTCAAAATCTGGGTCGGTCGGCCCGTAGAACAGGGTTTTCTTTTTTCGTCGCCTAACTGTAAGTATTTTGTGTACTATAATTTTTATATTGAATTACAAGGTTTCTTCGACACTGCGTAAAAATGTGCACACATGACGAACAGAAAATCAAAGTATTACACTTTCCCATTCATTGTTTTTTATTTCATAGATAACAGCGAAAAAATCAAATATAATTACAGTCCGGGTGCAATATGTTTTTTCCGTAGTCAATATTTGCATCACATAGTAATGTACATTTGTATTATGATGCTAGATTCCACATAATGTCATTATTATTCCCTCTTACTTAAGGGATCTAGAATGAGCGTTTATGGCGTTTCGACAGTATTTTTTGTGGGACATGAGAGCACCCCAGATGTATCGAATTGCATTCTGAATACGAAGCATGTCTTTCTGATATCAAATAATTTTCATTTTTGAAATTCACGATATAATACATATTTTATGACAAATGATTAAAATTTGATATTTTTCAAATTCTTGATATATAATAGTCATTGAAGTAAATTTTTATAAATCTAATGATATATTCTTAAAGTGTATGTAGCTGGGAGGAAATGCCGACGATCAATTGAAAATGTTGACCTTTTATATTGAAGATATGGATTTTTTTCCCAAAAGACCTAATTTGTTTGGTGTTTTGGGAAAATAAATCCATATCTTCAATACGAAAGGTCAAAATGTTCAATTGATCGTCGGCTTTTCATCCCACCTACATACACTTTAAGTATAAATCATCAGATTTATAAAGTTTACTTCAAGTACTGTTAAATATCAAAATATCAATTTTAATGATTTGCCATAAAATGTGTATTACATTGCGCATTTCAAAAAAATCAAAATTATTTGATATCAGAAGGACATTCTTCGTATTCAGAATGCAATTCGATATGTCTGATGTGCTCTAATGTCCCATAATAAATACTGTCCAAACGTTCATACCCCTTCCCTTAACAAAAAGAAACGAAATATATTAGCTTTAAAATTCTACAAAGGATCGAGCGGGGTTCGAACCAACAACCTACAGATCCATAGTCCTGACGCTATACCACTGTGCTACGAGTCGGTATGCCAGAAAGGCGTCTGTTTATCATACTTGTTGATTACATCGTATACACACGATATACAATAACTAGTATATTACCAATGAATACGTATATGATCTCTGATCAATAATGAACCCTAACCCTAACGATACCTCTAACAATAGGAAAGACATGTTTGTGTGTAAAACTTTTTGCAGCAAGAATTGCCTTTAATTTTCCAATAAATAATTTTACTAAAAATTCATTATGTTAAACTACTTTTGTCCAAAAGTGTTTATAATTGTGATATTACACATAGTGTAAAATAAGTTCTTTAGTAATATAAACATCTTCAAACTAACATGTGATTGTGGAAATCAGTGGAGTTCAAATACTGTCCCATAAGGCTAGTGAACATGTATTATTTTTGAAAATAATTATAGTTCTCGGGGTTGATAGGGTAAACAACATTTTATCCTTATCCAGAGCAGCCAGCGCACATTGTATATGTGCGCTGGCTGGGTAAGGATTAAAATGTATTTATCCTGTTAACCCAGAGAACTAAGTATAACTATTGTCATCCCTGTGTCACTCTGTGTATTTCTTATAAAATATGCAGTTCTGATGCCTTCCGATAGGAATGCGACGAATATAATTTGAACCTAATTAAAAACCTCGGTCGAGGTATTCCAAAGTTTAACAAATAACGGTTAATTAAGTATAGGATAATGGCCAAGGATTAGAACGTGAGTGCAGACAGTAGCTGAGTCGGAAGACCCCAAAATATTTTGGCGTTACATCAGATCCAGACGCCAAGATAACACTGGTGTGCAGCCACTGAAGGTTGACGGCGAGCTGTTTACAAGTGACTCTGATAAAGCCCAGGTTCTTGCTAACCAGTTCCAGAGTGTTTTTACAAGAGAAGACTCAGATCCGGAATCAATGCCCATTTTGCCTGATAGTCCATACCCAGACATGCCTGAGATTAAAATCCAGACTGAAGGAGTCGAGAAACTTCTTAACGACATCAAAGTTTCCAAAGCAATTGGACCAGATGAGATCCAGAACCAGGCCTTGAAACTGGCGGCTCACGAACTTGCGCCTATATTGACTTTCATATTTCAACAGTCCTTGGACTCTGGTTCATTGCCACTCGACTGGAGGAGAGCAAACATAAGCCCCATTTTCAAGAAAGGTACCACCACCGATCCTGCCAATTACAGGCCGGTGTCCTTGACCAGTACATGTTGCAAATTGTTGGAGCACATCGTGGATAGTCAGGTGATGAGACACTTGAACAAGTTTAACATCATCGCAGACAACCAACATGCTTTTCGTAAAGCGAGATCCTGCGAAACCCAACTCATCCTCACTTCACAAGATTTGCTACAGAATCTGGACAGTAAACATACTACTGACTTGGGAGTGCTTGACTTCTCAAAAGCTTTTGATGTCATGCCACATAACCGGCTACTTCTCAAGATAGGATATTATGGCATCAGAAATAAAACCAAAGAGTGGATTGCTTCCTTCTTAACCAAACGTTTCCAGCGTGTAGTGGTGAATGGGAACTCATCCGACTGGAAACCAGTTCTCAGTGGAGCTCCACAGGGGACAGTTTTGGGTCCTCATCTCTTCCTCATGTTCATAAATGACATCCATGAAAACATCTCTAGTACCACCCGCTTATTTGCTGATGATTGCCTGGTTTACAACAACATCAAGTCAGCTGAAGATGAACACCAGCTACAAGCAGATTTAGACAAAATGGTTGAATGGGCCCAAACATGGGGCATGAGATTTAATCCATCAAAGTGTAAAACCATGAGGATCACCCGCAAGAGGAATCCAGAACCTTGCAACTACTCCATGATGGGAGTCGACCTAGAGGAGACGAATAATACCCAGTATTTAGGTGTCCACTTTCAACGTGATCTTCGTTGGAACAAACAGACAGAGTATGCTACATCAAAAGCAACCAGGGTGCTTAACTTCATCAGAAGAAATTTTTATCACTGTGCTCCATCTGTCAAGGAAAAATTGTACTTGACGCTCGTTAGACCCCACTTAGACTATGCCACAGCTTCTTGGGACCCCTTTACCAAGAAGAACATTGACACCATTGAAAGAGTCCAGAAGAGGGCTGCAAGATTTGTGTCCAACACTTATGGGCAAGATACCAGCATCACTGCCATCCTGAAAGAATTGAATTGGTCCTCGCTTCAGGAAAGAAGGAAGTGCCATCGGCTTACCTGCTTCTATAAGATCCTGAATGGCCACCTGGAGATTAAGCACTCCGACCACATCAAGCCCAAAACAACCAGACCCAGAAGAGGACACTCACAGCAATTCCAGCAGCAACACACAAACACAGATGCAAATGCAAACTCATTCTTCATCCGAACCACCAGGGAATGGAACAGACTCCTTCATACCACAGTAGAACAGCCTTCACCATTGACCTTCAAAACAGCTCTCAAATCCGACCCTGCAATTCACATCAATTAGACCACTCTCTCCGACCTCCAGTTAAAACTCTTTTTGGAGTATTTAGGAGGAAGAACTACCAAGTACCAAGGGTAAGAATGGCTGAGCCGCGGAGCGGCGAAGCCATTCTTACCCACTCACGTTCTAATCCGCGGCCATTAACCGACTTAATACACACCTATGACGTCGCGCTATTGTTTTACCGCTCCATTATTTTTCACGAATGGAGTGTTATTGAAATAGGTTGCTCTTTACAAATTGATCAATTACTCATTGATGCCGGACAATACACTAATATAATGATCGTACTAAATTTTAGGTGCGAGTGCAAAAATAGTCCGACTCAGCTTTATGTAAAATTTCTATAGAAATACCCATCATATCACGATCCAGGTGTTTAGTTCAAATCATCCGTAACCACCTTCTTGAATTATAAAGATTTAAAATGTTTGTTACACAAATTGAATAAACGTAGATTTGTAAAATCATTAAAGTGATTAGACCATCAATAGTTCTTTATGCCCACTTCTAATGTATTAACTGTTGAAGTAGTTGCGTTTAGGTCTTAATTTTGCATAATAAGGAAAATTGGCAAAAAGGTCATATAGCATGTATAGGCTCATATGAAATGGTCATTACAGTTGTCAACCTCAAGAAAACTACACCTATCGCTATACCTGAGCAATGATACTCTTCTCTGTGAATCGAGTTTACGATTTTGGAACAACCATGCAATTATGGATACTATTGTTTATCTTGGATAATTTTGTGATGGAATCATTCCGAGGATATATATCGTTGATTCGCAGCAGAAGGACCAAAATCAGGTACGAAAAGGTACGAAAATTTTAAATGTACTACAACACATTTTACCTAGGCCTATTATTGTCCTTGAACTTTGTCGGCAAAAACAAAACAAACTTCGCCGCCTTCGACGCGAAATAAAAGCCACCTCAACTTCCAGTCCCCTTCCGAAATCAAATGGAGCGTCCCTAACATTGTAATATTTAATTACCGTAAAATGGGGGTAACTTCGGTAAGCGGGGTAACTTTGGTCGTTCAAATATATTTTTTAAATGGTCATATTTCCGTACAGCAATATTGTTTTTAGTCATATTTGGTCTCAATTTGTTAAGAAATATATTTGGAAGAAGTCGCTCATGTCCAATTTCTTTGAAAGTTACGAAAATATTGGCATTTTTGACCAAAAATGAGCATTTTTTACATTTTTTCAGACAAAATAAAATCGATATTTGTGAGCAAGGATGCGTGCTTGCTTAATTTTGCATGGGGACAAATGTCACAAAAAACAAAACCTTGCCCATATACAGCGAAGATCATTTTTTTTCATTTTCTTTTCTTCGTGGAATGTAATACTCTGACCAAAGTTGCCCCAAATGCGGGGTAACTTTGGTCAGGCTATTTTCAACCCCTAGGGCACCCTTTCAAAATTATTCAAAATCTTTTTCAACTTCGAAGGTGTAGAAGGAACCCTAACGTCATAAAAAGAGATAATTAGAAATATATTTGGTTTTGTTTGGAAGCAGTGGTTTAAAAACTCTGAAAAGTGCCCAAAGTTACCCGTTTTACGGTATCGGATAGGCCTACTGATCGATGTAAGTAAATATTCAAGCATGCCAAAATACCATCAGATGAAACATCAGATATACTAATGACAAATAAAAATTATACAGAAAATAGACCTACTGTGGCTTTTATCATTATTAAACATGCCCGAAGAGAACGATTTGAAAATAAACAGATTCATAGGCCTAAATACATTGATACAGAATGAGTATTATGTATATGTAGCAATGTTGCCCAAAATATGACAAATTATATGTAGGGCCTAAGCCACTGAAAACGTATAAAAATATAAAGAAGGAAAAAAAATGTTATAAAAAAAAGTGAACGTAGAAAGAAAGGTCCAAATAAATAAAAGTAAAGGCCTACGAAGTAAAGCCTAAGTGAGGGTAAAACACATCTTGCATGATAAGTACAACGATAAGTACAACGTACTTAGCCAACAATTTAACCTGCCCGTTTTGATCTTGACTTGCTTTTCACAGATTGCATTGTAAGGGCTCGGATAGCGACGTTTTTACGTATTTTGTTTGCGGCACCTAAGAGCAAATCAGACACATCCTTCTGATATCAAATAATTTAGATTTTTATTAAATTCGCGATACAATACACATTTTAAGGCAAATTATTAAAAATTGATATTTTTGAAATTTAACAGTCCTCAAAGTAAATTGTATAAATCTAACGATATGCAGTAAATAGCAGAGGATGATTTAAGCACTTCCCAGCAAGTCTTGCGGTTAGCACAGCTGTGTGAGTGAACATGACACCACTGCCCGCCCACTGCATACACACGTGCATGGTTAAATTTGAATTTGGACAGATATATTTACAATAAAAACACCTTCTAAAGGTTGGTCGATTTCACATTTTATGTTATCTACAGAAGGTGTGGATTATCCTTCATGCATACATCACTTTAGATCCGAAATCGACCAACTAATAATGACACACGGGCAATTCTAAAACAACATCTTTTGCACAGAGTTCAATGGGAATTGAAAAGTAAAGTGGCAGTTGAAACTCTAGTGATAACACTTTTACAGTGCATGATGGGGCTTCCTTAAATCATCCTCTGAGTAAATAGTAGGAAGTTGGGTTGAACAGCCGTCAATCATATGAAAATTGTGACCTTCATTATTAAAGATATAAATTTTTTCCTCAAAACACTAAAAAATGTAGGTCTTTTTGGAAACAAATGTTTAAGTTCTATATGAAAGGTCAAATTTTCAATTGAGTCGGCTTTTCATCCCAGCTACATAGGCCTATAGTTTAATTACATATCATTAGATTTATAAAGTTTACTTCGAGGACTGTTAAATTTGGAAAAATATAAAAATATGAAATTTTAATAATTTGTATTATATCGCGAATTTCACAAAATCAAAATTATTATTATTATTAGATATAGGGACAATCCTCGTATTCAGCATGCAATTCGATATGTCTGATGTGCTCTCAGGTCCCATGACAATACTGTGCAAATGTTGCTATCCGCTTCCTCAATTTATTGTATTAATGAAAATCATTTTCTTCTTGTTTTTCGTATCATTGTTTTGCATGAATGAAGTGATGATAACAATACCGCACTTTTCGCAAATACTTGCTTTTCAAAAGTGCAATTGATATTAACACTACATTCGTAAATGCCAGTACTTTTTCCCTGAAAAGTATTTGCTTTTCAGAGAAAAGAAAAAGGCATTTACGAATGGCGTGTTATTGTGATCATCGCTCCATTCGTGAAAAATAATGGAGCGGTAAAACAATAGCGCGACGTCATAGGTGTGTATTAATGAAAAAGAAGAAGCGAAATTTAGCAACGCGACGAGGTTTATTTACCCGAAACAGAGTTCTATTGAATTCGCTATTGTATCCGCTATTATATTCTATTCATTAAAACTAATGCAGGAATCGCGGAAATTGCTGAGATACACATTTATTGCTGGTCTCTACCGCCGGCGTTTCGCAGTTATTAAAATTCAAAAAGATCCGATACTCTTACAATTATAGACTTATATGTGCTTTTTATATAATATTATCAAATTGCAATTATGAAAACAACAAACGTTTTTGGTAGATACTTATATATTGAAATATTCCGCTCTTCTTCTGCGTACCTCTGTGACTCAGTTGGTTACAGCATCGTGTTAGGATTACGAGGGTTCGAATCAAATTAATGCACTGGTTGTTTTTTCAATGTTTATGTGCGCTGGCTGCTCTGAGTATGGATTAAAATTTGTTCATGTATTATTATCATTACAATTTTATTTATACAGGTAAATCATGTTCAATTTTACAAAATTACTCTTCCACATGGCCGTGTTAAAATAGAAGACAATTCACAGTAAATTGAATACATTATATAAGAATTATACGACCAGAATATACCATGAAATATACTTACAAATATAAGATTATAAAAGTACATACCATAAAAACCTGAATATTATAAAGATACAACAAATAATGTTAAAAAGTATATTGTATATATGAAAATAAACAACCATTAATGATAAATTGCAATAAAGTAAAAATGAGAATAATATTTTCACACTCTGTATACACAAAATCAACTACGATATATGATAAATTGCAATAAAGTAAAAAATAGGAATAATATTTTTACATAATTCAATGATATGCTCTCACTCATACACACCCCTGTATACTCACATCGTCTATTCCATACATGTATACACACACCCCCACCCACCCCACCCAGAGATACATCCCTCGCACGTGCACACACATCACACCTCCACATCCCACTAGCACACCCCTCCACCTACACATACCACGCAGGCACATACACTTGACCAGAATTGTAAAAAAGTGAAAATTTAAATCTAAACAAATTATACCAAAACCTATATTTTTAATCACTATGATCATAAAAATACAAGACTGTAATTAATACATATTTTAAAGTGTAAGTATGACCAAAATTGTACAAAATTATACAAACGTGCAAACGCATTACTATCTCGGAATGTTTCAGATGGTACTCTATCTTTTGCGAGAGTAAGACTGTGATCTGTATCATAAGGTCATCATGATCCTTTGATGTAGGTAACATTCACATTGAATCATCTGAATATTGCCTTTCCTAAGAATTCCAGATTGGCTATAGGCCTATAATTATTTAGGACTTCCTTTACCTTGCCAAAGCCAGCTTTCTATTCTTTTCAGCAAAAGACTTATTCACAATGGTGGTAATGTAAGGAACAAAGTCATCAAAAGTCATCTTTGACCAATTATGTCGGGACAGGGTCCAACTCACAGGATGTACATGGTGACTTACAAAATAATATCCCGGATTTCAACTTCACTGGCAGGTGGTAAACAGTGGTGTTTTTTTTTTCAACAAGCAACTGTTTTTGATCACCTGCTTTCTCATTAATTTGACTTGAGTAGTACTCTATTTGTCCCTGTTCAATTAACTTATTTACAGCATTCTTTTGTTCACAGTAACATTTGCAATCCAAGCCCTGTGTGTCGCTCTCCAGCCTTCTCCTTTTTTGTATCGCTATCCGGATGCCCTCAATAAACCATGGACTATTTGGTCTCAACCTAACTGTTCGCGTTTGCGATGGAGCATGTTTGTCCAGGAGGCCACTAAGAACAAGATTATAATTTCCAACGCAAGATTCAATATCCATAGCTGCAAAAACATATTTTAGAAAAGGATGAACTTAAATCGGCACGAAAAACATTGATGTCAACTGCCATAAGATGACGTGTAGGGATAGACACAGTAGGCGATTGAGTTCTTTGAAAATTTAATGTACATAGTTATTATATATCCATAATTCCATGACAAACCAGGATGAAGATAATTATCGAATACTAATTGTTCTTTTTCACGAGTAATAGGCAAATCAAGACAGTGGCCGTGGGCTCTGTGATGTGCTGAAAAAAGACCATTCGAGGACAACAGAGACTTAAACCGATTTGAATCCTTGTCAGGTTATCATGGTTATTATCAGAATAGGTAACCACACCCGAGACATGGCCCTTTTCTTCCAAACATTAATGCCTTTAATTAAAAACAATTTGTCTCCATATTTATTTTAAATTCCGGTATCATCGATTCATCTTCCCATTGGGAGCCCATTTGCTCCTTTCTAACACATTGTTATAAACAATCCAAACATTGTTTTATTAATTTTGTACGTCCAATTCAATACCCTTATTGTCCATACCCGATGTATCCTCAACCACAGACATATTGGTGGTTTTCCTAGACGATATAGGGGTATCACAAGTGGCATCTGAAGGACTGCCATGAAATGTATCCGATTTATCTTTACGCGAACCACTAGTTGTCGTACTTCTTCCGCATCTGCTACGAAAACTGGCGGTAACAACTTCACGAACATCTTTTTGTTTCAGACAGAAAATGATGAAAATAAACACACCCTGAAAAGCGTTGAATATACAGAACAGCCACTGGAATACTATCACCGCATCATCAATAGCCAAGAAGCCGAAGACCCAGGTGAGTCCGAGTAAACAAGAAATAGCTATGGTATTCTGGAAGCGTTTCGTCAATATTTTCTTCTCATTCTTCTCACTTTCGCTTCTGACCCGTCCACCTACTCCTGGTCGAGGTCGAAAGATACTTCTTAACACCAGAACAAAGCATATCACGTTGTGAATTAACACTAGTGCTATTGGTAAGAGAATACCTAGGTGTGTCACCAAGCCAACCTTGGGAAAACAGCTGCAATACAATATGATACAAGAAATTATATTAACTTTCTATGTGTATTTTCATGGCATCATGTTAATGGTACTTAAACACACATAAAACATAATCGCGAGCACGCCACAGATAGTAATATCTCAGGTAGCAACATACTCCTGAAACAATACAAATCATCAGTTATGTTTCAGCTGAAAAACACATTGAATGAACCACAGTATGGCAAATGCTTCTAGCATGACACCCGTTACCAACTGTCAACATTTGATAACCAATTCTTGCGAAGGTCACATTCTAAAAGGCTGGACTGAAGTTATCTGGTGTATAACTGATTACCCATCTGGGTCATTATAGTAATAGGAACAGGGACATGATTCCTTTGTTATAACTACACACTGTGGGCAAGCTGTCAAGAAGAATTGCTGAACATAATAACGTATTTCAACTTCATTTTAGTGAATACCCATTAATTCCGGAGATTATGCTGTAAAAAGATTATCTTCGCCTAATCATCAGTGTACTTCGGTATGACCCATGGGCACGGCATACCAAGACCAGCAAGCGTGACCAAATCCTTATGCATTGACCACTATACAGAAAAGGATAGGAAGTCTGTAGATAAATATCATCAAATTTAAGTATTAATTGAATAACAAATTTCTTACATATAGGGGATTCCGAATTTGTAATATGTTATCAAAAATAACATTTTGAAAGTATTTGACGACAGAGGAAAATAGTCAACGACGGAAACATTTACAATATAATCACAAAGTTGAGCAAAATAGACAACTTTACTGCACAGTAACCTCATGTTGTTCCGCCTTTGCATTCAAATGTATAGGAAGGTCACCCGCTATGTAGAAGGTCACTTTGAGACTTACTGTCTGCTAGCTGTTATGGCAGCGTGGATGTGGTTACATGCGTATTTATAAAAGCGAATTTATAAATATAACCGAAGTGCACATGATCATGCTTATGCTCAGTTTATCTCTGTTGTTAATGAACATTTAAAACACCTTTAAATGTCTTCTACAGTGGCAATGATTTAAAAACTTAAAAGTTTGAATTACTTACTAGTGTTCATTCTGATAAGACTTGAAGCTGGCGAGTGAAATAGCCGTGATTGCTGCAGGAATTCCTAATGAAAAAGAATCAAATAAAGTTACATTATTAAACGCAATAGCTGATAACAATTTACAAATCATTTACAAAGACATGTAGATGCAAGTTGCAATAACTTACCCCAGGCTGCCACAGCTGACTTGATAACAAATCCATCTGATTCTGGATCATACCATCTGACAAGCTTGATATACAAATATCTTGCTTCCACTGCCATCCACGCCATTGTAGTCAAGAGGAAATAATGTAGCAATACAGCTACTACAGTACAGGCATGTCTTGGACAGGTGTGATCAATGGCCACAACAAATATCAGGTAGAGTGCAATAAGGGAGACACAAAGCTGAATCAATATGTTTCGAGGTCTCGTTCTTAATCTCCTGTGAGTGCAATTTAAAACGATCAAACAAGCACCAAAACGAACAAACATACAAACAAACACCCCAAGAAACAAACAAACAAACAAACAAAAAGAAAATGGAAGGAAAAATATCAGGAAATTGTTTACAAAATATAAAAATGCTAAAATATGCAATTAAACCAGTTTCATAGATCTGGTATACAATGTATTGATTTCTCGTGTGTTCGCTTGCTTGCTCGTTTAAAAGTGTCGCGACATTGTCGTTATATTATTTCAACAAACTATATGAAAACCTGATACATGTACATTTATGTCGATAAATGTATTACAACAGTTCAGCATCATCCATTGTCCAAGGAACAATCTCGAAAATCAGTATTGACCCTCTATTATTGTACTTCATTGATGGTACATGAGCATTTGATATACCTATCATTCTTTCGACAAAATAGTAAAGGTACATGTCATGTGATGTATTACATGGATAATCAGTAACACAAAAAAGGAGGGAAATGACGTGATAATATTAATTGATGGTGCACCACTCAGTCCGACACTCCGCTAGTCCAACACATTGTGTCAGACGAAAATGAAAAGCACTACGCAAGTCCGCAAATAACATTGCACTAGTCCGAAAATGAAAAATAATGCAAGCGTGACAGTCCGGCACTGCGGTAGTCCGAAATTTAATTCTGAAAAACACGCCGCTACTCCGAATTTAAGTCTGAAAACAGTTATTCGGTCCAAGAAGCCGTTAGTCCAAATATGAAATACGAATCTAGTAAACACTTTTGCAGTCAAACACTGCGCTAGTCCGAATGTGAAAAACACTGCGCTAGTCCGAGAGGGATTTCCCTTGGAATCGAACAAAATGTTGCCCAAATAATATGTCAAAAACGTACATTTTCGATGTTTTTAAACACCTGTACCGTGGATGCCTGAGGGGGCTTTCCCCCCTTTTAGTCGAGAAAACTTGTATGTCAAAATCGTTTTTTAAAGCACTGCATGACTTGTCCTGGGGGTTCCCGAGGGGGAAGCTCTCCAAAGATTCGAGAAAATTTGACAAAGTGTATGTCAACATTGCCTATTACTAGCAGGGAAACCGGAAGGAAAACCCAAGACTTGGGGAATGCACCCATTTCCTTTCATTCAAGCCACATTTTGGCACTGGGAGGCAAAGTGAATTTGCGAGGAAACAAGTTGAGTGACAACGAACTATATTCTTCGGTCTGCAAAACATTGCGCTAGTCCGAATTTGGGAAACACTGCGCTAGTCCTAATCTAGGGGGAAACTGCGCTAGTCTGAATTTTGGATTGGACTTGCGCATTGTTTTATAGATTCGGACTAGCACAGTGTCGGACTGAAGACGTGTTTTCTAGATTCGGACTAGATGCGTATCGGACTAGTGCATTACATTCCATATTCGGACTCGTGGCTTGTCGGACCGGCAGAGTGCATTTTAGATTCGGACTAGAGGCGTATCGGACTAGTGGTGCATCGGATTGGCGGCGTGTTGGACTAATACCATGTACCCATTTTTAGTATCTAGAATCCTTATATTGGTTATGATATTTTCGTACTCTGAATTAAACCAATAATAAGGTTTATAGATTAAAAAAATCCCACTTTACCTGAACAATGTGAATATGGTGACGGTTATAGTAAGTGCCGCTACTGACAAGCCACACCCAACCTTGCTGAGGATGTTCAAGGCTCTACTGTTTATCGTATTCTCCCCGTGGTACTGTGGGTTTACAACATCGGTTTTTACATAGATTTTGTGAAACACATAGATGTGCAATGCACATTGTGCATGCCATAATTACCCCATGCAGCAGGATCATTCGTATAACTACTTATAATAGTGCACGGTGGCTCAGTGGTTACGGCCTTGGACTCATAATCTGAGAGCTTGCTTGACGTGCGTGGGTTCGAGTCCCTGTCCCGCCACTGTGTTGCGCCCTTGGGCAAGGCGCTTTGTCACGCTTGCCTCACCCCACCCAGGTGCAATGGGAAGCTGTTAGGGGTAGTCACAGTCGTTGTACTGATGAACCCTGCGCCATTTGTAGGCAGCAAACGTGGTTCCGACATATTCTAATAACAGCGGAATAAATGTAAAGCGCTTTGAGGCTGTTTACGGCATAAAGCGCTATATAAATATCTACATTTATTTATTTATTTTATTTAATAAAATATGAGGAATTACTCAAAGGAAGGCAGAGAGAGGTACCGCATTTGGAACCTCACCAATGAGGAGAAATAATGAGCGGGATACGGAATGGCTACACAAAATGAACCAGATGAAATAACTGAAACATAATTATGTTTATGAAATTTACTGAGATTTTACATGGTCAGAACATAAACATGAAGGAGCAAAATAATAAATGTTTGTATTACTATAATTCACGTGCTCGTCATGGTATACAGCAAACTCGCCGTCATGAACAACGGGACTAAACAAAACGGTTCGTAGATTCCACAAGAAGTAATTCAATTCTCTAAACATGGAAAAGACATCTCCCCACGGCGAGCAATGGATGCAGTGATAAAACGGCGTGCACTTGATGAGTGGCATGTATGGGTTGCGGCAATGTATTATATTTAATTATGCAAATACGAATTATTATCGTCACAACATACGCTCTGCCTTAAGTAATTAACTCCTGACAATTTTAAAAGGACATATTATAAGGGATAGCAAAATGTTCTTTTTAAACTGAGTCTGACATATACCTATTATAAGGGGAGGGGAAGTCGGTGCCTAATTGTTCAATTATGAAGTCCTATAATCAATGTTTACAACAATCAGTCGCTGCTTCACACAAGATATTACCTGGCAGCATAAGTCATCTGATTGATAACCAATAGCATAGCATAGTAAGTTTTTTTTAATTTTCAGTATTATAGTTTGATTTTAGAGATACTTACCACAAGCATGGCAAAGTTGGCCAAATGATTGCAATGACACACTCTCCTTCCATCTTTGTTAACTCCCAAATAGGTACATCCTTCCGAAGACCAATCTCCTGCACCTCCGGTTCCATTCAAGTCAAAGTCCCAAGACACGCATGATGACTCAGGAAAATGACACGAATCCTATTCAAAGCATGAATGAAATAAACATTGATGATACAAACACCAATATGATTCAATGGCGGAGAGAAACACAAGTTTATGTTATGTTTCTTAAAGTCATTGACCATTTGTTCCTCGTGTTTTTGTTTTGTTTTTTGTGTGTTTTTGGTTTTGTTTGTTTGTTTTTTGTTCAGAGAGAAAAAATTCTTACATTGTGTTCTTTTATTTTATGCTGATGAAAGCGTATGCAAACAAAAATCCCGCTCGATGATAGTTCTTAAACATGAAAACTTTCTACTATAATTAGAACATTATACCTAAATCACATACCCGCGAAAAAGATGTTGGACTCTCTGAATCTTTTTTATTTTCGATGACAACCGGGTCTGCGGGATCGTTTAAGTTGACTGTCTTCCCGTCGCTTTCCACATTGGCTGACAGTATAAAACCCTCCACACTAAGATCAAGCTTAGATGCCTTCTTGGACGGAAACAGGAAGTCATTTCGATATGCCACGAAAACAAAGGTTAAATCACTATATTTGGCTGTGCATAAAAGCAAAAACAACAACGGTATTTTGAAATTTATAATGGTGCGACAATTGTGTTCGAATATAGTTTATAACAACAACATTATGTAAATTAAAAAAAAAATGTAAATCAATATATTATTGAAAAATAACACATTGATGTTTTGAAAAAGTTCATTCTACAAACCATATACTTTCAAACCTTGCTTGATTTATCGTTGTTAATGAGTTATGTACGTTTATGTATTGTTGCAGGTGTTTCAGCCCTCTTACAACATAACTCAAGAACCACAGGACCTACAAAAGTATATATTTGAATTCTTCCACACACTCGCTATGAAATGATCAATGTGATTTTTACCAAAGCTGACTACCATTCGCAAGATGCTGTAAACTACCAAATCGCAACAATTAGTGTCAAACCTTAAGCTCGTGATGAAAATGGAATATCTTTAACGCTGCGGCATTGGTTAAACACAAAATAGCATGCATACAAGATTGGCTTAAAGTACATCTATTCCAGCTACAGTGACACCTTATTAATTTCCCTTTATCTTTGGATACATTCAAATAGGTATTAGTATTTTACTTAGTAAAATCAATATAACAGGGCTGCAGTGCTAGTTTTCATGCCCTACGTTGAATATTTGTCTTAATCCTACCCAAGAAAATATGCATGAGGTGTCACCAGAGGATGCTTAAAGGCCATCCCACAGTACACGTTGATTCGGAATTTTGACCAAAATAGCCGAATTCCAAGGGCAAAGTCCCCATAGACGTAAAGCAAAATTCCGATTTTCAAACCCTTCGTTTGTACGTAAATAATCGAGACTTAGGGATATTTTTAGGTTATCCCTGAAGCTAATAACGTATTCTAACATTATTTGCATTTATTTGCATAAGTCTTGGCATATAAGCCATGTAGAGGCATTTTAAATTCGAAGGAACCAGGTCAAAACTGGCGAGTTTTCATATTGTTGCGCATGCGTTAATTGGTAATTAATATTCATGATTTGGCTCTGATCGGGAATATAAGGTCGTGTTTTCATTAGCTGTTCGATCGATTTATCCAGGACTCAGCAGCACTGATTTGCTGAGGTGTCACTACTCGTATATTTGAAGACACAGTTAAAGAGACTAGTTTGCGTATGACGCCCTGTCAACCAGACCAAAAATACTCGTACTGCGCAGGTCAGCAACCAATCACACCGCATCTTTGCCTTGACGTCAGATGCAAACTAGTCTTTTTAATTCGATCTTCAATTATACAGTTAGAACAGATTATATCCACGATATTGACATTATGATTTAATAGTAATTTGTAAACATATAGACAGACAAAAACAAAGAGATGACCCAAGCCAATTAACTATATAACAACAACACAATCTCACCACAGATTCTATTTCAACAACTTACTTAGCAATTCTTCCACCGTGTCCTTAGATAAGAAGATATAACCAGTAGGTCCGTCTTGCGTAATAGATGATTCCTCATAGTACGTGCGTGTCGAATCGTTGGTGAAGGATGTCATAACAGGTGTTAATATACCAAACCCAATTCCTGTAAAGTTGTATGTACTCGAATTAAATCTGACTCCTTCGACGGCTATATTGGATTCTACTACGTTGACTTGATCAGTCTGTTGTAAGGCTTGAGCTACTTGTCTTTCAACAGCTAAGATTATGCGAGTGGTGGAGTTGTTTCTTATCTGCCTCGTTGGTGGGACGTTAGAATTAGCTGTTCTTAGAATATTGTTAACTGTCTTCACAACCGACTGCGTCACCTGAGAACAAAACATTACAATGATCGATTTTTAAAATAGTGTTAATCGAAAGCATCTGCAAGTCGTGGTTTGAAGATTATATGTGTATCAAACAACCGCATCTATTGTGTTAAATTGATCACACTTGGTGAAAAACGCAAGCATTGTGTTCCTCGCATAATGATTCAGAAAAAGTATAGTTTTACCTATCTTGAAACAAAAGAAAGCCACACAGCACATATCTATTTTGCAAAATGTATGAGAGACAAATGACAAGGTAAATGTTTATCACTATCAGCGTACCTCTTGAGAACCATCCCCTACATTAGCAATCTTCTCCAATGCATTACCAACAAGCATGATGTCAGTATCAGTAAATATGCAATCCGGTCTGTCTGTAGATTCTGCTAGTACTTGGACCACCTCCACGACATTTTCACTGGTTACATTAAACTGTTAAATGAAACAAATTTGTTTCTATATTAAAACGCATATTTTGGAAATAGCAGCGGGACAAATATTCCTATCGTTTATTCTCTTTCTTAGTCAATTAATTATTATTTTAATAACTATAAACGCGGTTTTATTGAGCAAACATTGAGCAAGTTACCGTCTTGAAAACTCCCCCCTGTTTCTGAAATATAATGAAATTCAGCGCTAACAAGCTAAGCCACAGCCACTGACTAAGAATATTGAGTGGCGATGTGGGGTGTGTACGACGAGGGTGTGTGGTGTTGGACATATGAGTGGCATTTTATACGTACATTTTCGATATCCTCTAGATTGATAGAGGTCTGTTCATTTGCTGCCAGAGATGAATTGCTTCCAGCACAAGCTATGGAATGAAAACAAAGAAGGTTTTAAAGTATAGTTTTCTGCTAATATTTTTCATAATAGTTTACCTGGCGAGCATTCTTGCTTGATAGTGCCACCTATTGACAGAGAGCAGAGGTGAGTGGGGGAGGGAGTGAGAGGGAGACTTAGGGCTTTTGTGTAGAAATGACTGGTTGTCATAAAGCTATATACCCATAAACTTGGTATATAAGTTATAATTAATCATCCCTGTAATATTTAGCAAAAACTTCTAAAGCAGAAATAGCAATATAATTGTCCTGTAATTTGTGTATAATTATCTGCGACTTCCCAATTTGACTTTACTTTATTAAATACGTAAAACAAATGAGGTGCATCCATCAAAAGAAAGAAAATACAGAGACATTGCTCTAGAATTTACAAATATAACAAGTCCTGCTACGTAAGACTTGGAATTTGTCAACCTCATGGTCGTTGACACCGTGAATGCGTACTTTACGCGATACTGATCGCGTAGTCTGGTTGCTAACGGACGCGCTGTTAGCACCCCGGGCGCGCTGTTAGCACCCCATGGCGGCCCTCACACGTGTGTCAAATTTTGTGATTCAAGTTTCCCGGTATGAACTGACGTAAATTAGAACAATGTATAATCCATATACTTACTATAATTATTAGTTATCGGTGCAGTAACTGCAGTTACATCTGTGGTTGATTCCGTTTCAGGTTGGGTTGGAAGATACTCTACAAAAGTAAAAAAAAAGACTTAAAATCAATTTGAAATAAAAACGCATTACAGTAATAAACATAAGATTTAGGAATAGTCATCTGGACTTATTAAATTGTTTGAGTGGCAAATTTTCACATCCGATCCTGAATGCGTCGTCAAACACACTAATCTTCAGGCGCATTCCACGCTCCCACTTCTTATAACACTATTAAAAGTTATTTAAAGCGATACAGTCAAAAACATTGGTAAAAGAGATAAAAAAGCGCATTGATTTATAGTGCGCTACGCACAGGCACAACGCCTAGACGTTGATCCACAAGCCTCAGCACACTTTACAGGTTGTCGCTGACCACTATGGCCCACGTCATTCCATTAACCATTAAACAACAAATCAGGGTTTTGCTGCTTCAAGAGCGCACACCCTAGACATTCCACAAATAACCTTCGCAACCAGGATCAGCTCCCCGAGTTTCGTACGGGTTACAACGGGACAAATTAGCAGTGAGTTCCTTATCCAGGGGAATTTCAAGCTAACTCAATTTTTCCATGAGAGCGTACTAGGCACCGCCAGGGTTCGAACTCGCAACCTCTCGCACCATAGTCGAACGCCTTATCGATTGAGCAGATACATGGATGTATTACAACCGAATGATTAAAAACGTGAACATTACACATGAAGTAGTTTCTCCTCAATAAATGACATTGTTTCTTTCTTCTTGAATCAGCCATGCACTTGCTTTCGGGTTTCAGAAATGTCTTAAATATGAATAAAGCAGTTGTTGTCGTTCAATATTAACAACACCGTAGTGCTTTTAAAGAAAAATATCCGAATATATACTTCTAGTGCCCGTTTCTATTCATCGTTATGTATTCTTCTCCCGTGCATTATTTTCGCGAACTGCCCTTCATAGCCCAAATTATACAAACCTGCACGCTGAACAATACATTATCTAAAACCCGCACGCTAAACAATAGATTTTAGATAATGCGTGCACGCTCAAATACTAGAAATACTACTTTCACATAATCATATAACTTGTCTGTTCGATACATATACCATCAAAAAAGTACGAATATACATTCTGTGGTGTTAAAATAGTTATAGGTTATGGTATTTTTTCGTGCGCACGATGTAAATCATAGGTTACAAACTGTGTTCTATTTTGCAACTATCATTGCCATAACTTATGATTAATGAACTCAAATAAATCGAGCTAAATGCAATAACTCCACGGCGCGTGCGATTATCTTGACTAATGCAGTGCACTCAGTACATTATCCTTATCATAAAAGTTGCAGTTTACAGCAATCAATGATTATTACGCAAGCATTGGGGCATGTATTGCTAAAACTCTCCATTTATCTTCGCGCTGACTTCCAATCAATACAAATAGCTGCAACTTTTAAATTCGGGTATTTTAAAATATGCGCAAATAAATCATCCTTCTTTCTATGTTAAAATATTGTGAACACACTCATTAGTTCTGACGCTATATGCGTATTTATAACAGATGCGTTACTTTTTGGTGCAGTCTTTAGTTCGCTAAAGAAAGACTAGCAATTGCCAAAATGTCCAACTCAGATGCAAAATCATCCATCCATGGGTACATTCATGTGCTTATTTTGAAAAAAAAAAGAACCTGGCAGTCGGAACTGAAAAATGGTGTAATCAATTCGGAAATTCTGAAAAACTATGATTATAGCACGTTATGATGTGCTTTAGAAAGGTTGGGAAAATCTTTCATTAACGGACTATATTACTTTGAAAAGCTAAAAAGTTGACACCAAAAAGCTCACAGGCGAAGATAAGGCCTGTCAAAATCGAAAATCTTACACTAGAAGACTAAATTTCACGCTGAGTTTAACACCAGGATTTTTGTTTAGAAATACAGTATCATGCAATGTGGTTTTCTGTTGATATTTACTGAAAAAATTAAAATATTGTTTTTCATTTAGTCAAGAAAATATATTTTCACATCAAAAGCGTACCTCACAATTTCGTCATTTCAACACCGAATTCAATTAGTTCCAAAGCCTAATTAAATGACTGAGTGCATGAGCCTTGTATAACAATAGCCTTCGAGTGACTAGCGTTCTGAGTGTATTATAGTAACTTAACTTTGAGAAAGTGTTTATTTTTAACCCAAATATCCAAGCAGTGGAAACGCTAAATGTGCATTGGTTGCTCCGTAACTGTTTCGACTAATTTTGGGATGGTTTACAATGGCTATCATTTTGAATGAATACCTTACCCCTGTACAATACTGGGTTACAATTAATTACAAATCAGAGACTCCGTCTAACGATTGTTTTCTTAGGGGAAAAAACGCAAAACAATCGGGCCACTCAATGACTTTGTTTTTATCTATGCCCGTGTAACGGGGCATAGATATTGTATTCGTTGCGTTTAGTTTTCTCCTTCTTCGCCTTCTTATCTATGCCCGTGTTAACGGGGCATAGATATTGTATTTGTTGTGTTTAGTCTTCTCCTTCGTCTTCGCCTTCTTCTCCTTCTCCTTAAGACCACTTCTTTGCACTCCTCTAGCTCAAGAACTAAAGTAGCCTCGGGGCCCATACTTGGTATAATGATGGCCCATGACCCCTAGAAATTTCCTGGCGTAGCCTCGACCCCAGAGGTCAAAGGTCATGGGCTACAGGGGGCAATATGTGTAAAATTTGAAGCACCTCTAGCTCAAGAACTATAGTGCCCTCGGGGTTCATACTTAGTATAATGATGGCCCATGACCCCTAAAAGTAACTTATGGTAGCCACGACCCCAGAGGTCAAAGGTCACAGGCTACAGGGAGCAATATGTGTAAATTTTAAAACCGCTTTAGCTCAAGAACTATAGCGCCCTCAGGGTTCATGCTTGGTACAATGATGGCCCATGACCCTTAGATATTTTCTGCAGTAACATCGACCCCAGAGGTCAAAGGTCACGGGCTACAGTGAGCAATATGTGTAAAATTTCAAACAGCTCTAGCTAAAGAACTACAGCGCCCTCAGGGTTCATACTTGGTACAATGATGGCCCATGACCCTAGATGTATTCTGTGGTCGCCGCAACCCCAGAGGTCAAAGTTCAAAGGCTTTAAAAAGCAAACTAGATACAACCTATTAACACAGTGTAGCGCAATAGGTAGCGTTTTGTTAGCTGCATGTGTTTGCAATGATATCGGCCCGAATCGTACGTCAAGGAAATTGATCACTTGACAAAGATTCCCTTAAAAGGGAATGTGTAGGCATTTTGATATTGGTGCCTTGGACCGCCTCAAAAGGCTGTCAATGTGGGACATGGCGTGCGGTTGGTTAATAGGTGTGACCAAGGGGGTGGTCACCAGTTTTTTTAGATTTGGCGCCCAATTGGGCGCTTTTTTTATTTTAAGTGCTATGAGGATGATACTTATATCAATTAAAGCTTATAAAAGGGCTTCCACATAATGGTCACCAACTTTTGATTTGGCGCCCAATTGGGCGCTTTTATATTTAAGGTGCTATGAGGATAATACTTATATCAATTAAAGTTTATAACAAGGGCTTCCACATGGTGGTCACCAACTTTTGGATTTGGCGCCCAATTGGGCGCTTTTTTTAAATTTTAGGTGCTATGAGGATGATACTTATATCAATTAAAGTTTATAACAAGGGCTTTCACATGATGGTCACTAACTTTTGCATTTGGCGCCCAATTGGGTGTTTTTTTATTTTAAGTGGTATGATAATGACACTTATATCATTTAAAGCTTATACCACGGGCATAGATATTCGTGTTTGGTCAAACACAACTGTGGTTTCTAGTTCTCCTTCTCCTTAAGACCAGTCCTTTGCACCCCTCTAGCTTAAGAACTAAATTAGCCTCGGGGTCCATACTTGGTATAATGATGGCCCATGACCCCTAGAAATTTCCTGGGGTAGCCTCGACCCCAGAGGTCAAAGGTCATGGGCTACAGGGGGCAATATGTGTAAAATTTGAAGCATCTCTAGCTCAAGAACTATAGCGCCCTCAGGGTTCATACTTAATATAATGATTTCCCATGACCCCTAGAAGTACCCTAAGGTAGCCACGACCCCAGAGGTCAAAGGTCACAGGCTACAGGGGGAAATATGTGTAAATTTTTAAAACCACTTTAGCTCAAGAACTATAGCGCGCTCAGGGTTCTTGTTTGGTACAAGGATGACCCATGACCCTTAGATATGTCCTGCAGTAACATCGACCCCAGAGGTCAAAGGTCATGGGCTACAGTGAGCAATATGTGAAACATTTCAAACAGCTCTAGCTCAAAAACTACAACGCCCTCAGGGTTCATAATTGGTACAATGATGACCCTTGATGTATTCTATATTAGCAGCATCCCCAGAGGTCAAAGTCTAAAAGGCTTTAAAAAGCAAAATAGGAACGACCTATTAACACAGTGTAGCACAATAGGTAGTATTTTGTTAGCTCCCTGTGTTTTCAATGAAAAAGGTCTGAATCGTACGTCAAGAAAACTAATCACTTGACAAAAACTCCTTTAAAAGGGAATGTGTAAGCATTTTGATTTTTGATTTTGGACCACCTCAAAAGGTTGTCATGATGGGACAAGGGGTGTGGTTGGTTAAGGGGTGGGATATTAGAGAGAGTGTGGTCCAGTCTGGTGGTGTTTTAGAGAGAGTGCGGGTCTGATGGGGTATAAGAGAGAGTGAAGGCTTGGTAGGGTATTAGAGAGAGTGCGTGCCAGTCTGGTGGTGTTTTAAAGAGAGTGAGTGTCTGGTGGAGTATAAGAGAGAGTGAGGGTCTGGTGGGGTATTAGAGAGAGTGTGGTCCAGTCTGTTGGTGTTTTAGAGAGAGTGTGTGTTTAGTGGAGTATAAGAGAGAGTGAAGGCTTGGTGGGGTATTCGAGAGAGTATGGGTCAGTCTGGTGATGTTTTAGAGCGAGTGAGTGTCTGATGGAGTATAAGAGAGAGTGAAGGCTTGGTGGGGTATTAGAGAGAGTATGGGTCAGTATTTTGATGTTTTAGAGAGAGTGATGGTCTGATGGGGGTATAAAAGAGAGTGAAGGCTTGGCAAGGTATTAGAGAGCGTGTGAGCCAGTCCAGTGTTATGAGGGCTAGAGCCAAAAATGGTCATCACTCAACCTAAAATTTAGAAATTGTCACAGGAGTGAATTTCTCCTTTGGTTTAATAGGCTACTAACCAAAGATTATGAATCGGCAAAAAAAAAGTAAAATTTGCCCGTCAATTTCGGAATGCAAGCAATAAAATACACACGTAGCGCCCTCTCGGTGTGGCGGGACGGAATTGTTAAATTTGATGTTACTACATATTAAAAAAATATAGGGGTTTTTTGTTTATGGTATTATAATGGTCTTCTGTATAGACAATTTCAGCACTAAAAAAAAATTTCAGTGGACTTCGCAAAATTAAAGAAATAAATTAAAATATGTGTACAATTCCGTCCCGCCACATTTTGAGGTGATTTTTTACGTTCCGGAAGGGACGAAAAAAAATTTTTAGTCAAAACTTTCCAAAATATCAACTATTATGGTAATAAACATTCCTGAGTACAAAAAAAAATAATTCATCAACTTTGCTAGACTCAGAGCCATTTTAACTTCTTCTATTTCAGGCCTTTTGTGGTAGGATGCCAGCAATAATTCTATTTTCAGGGTCTATGGTGTAAAACATGGCCTCGGCACATTTTGAGATGATTTTTGTAAGTTCAGGAAGGGATAAAAAATTTCTTTCTCAGTCAATATTTTGCAATAATGTTTCATTGGAAGTGAAAGAAAAGACAATTTTGTCAGTTTTAAAGTGAATCAAATGCTTTTTTTCTTGATTTTGACATGGTGGACAAAATTCCGTCCCGCCACATTCCGTCCCGCCACATTGACATGATTTTTAAAAATTGATGAACGTACTATAAAGAGGGGGGTAAAGTTTATAATTCCTTCCATATCAAAAGAAGGATAGTTGAAGTTAATACCAATGTTAGAAACAAATGTTTTATTCCAATACTTTTGATAAAAATTCAACAAATGTACTGTGTTCACAAATACATGAAGTTTATCATTCCGTCCCGCCACATCAATGAATTTGTGTTACCGTGGCAAAATGTTGATTCTTTGGACTATTTTTCTTGTGTGTGAATGTAGTCTGTAACTTACTTGTTCATATTAAGAACATGAAGAATCCATAAAATAAACAGTCACAGAGCTACAATTTAAAAGGCCTATCAAAATTCCGTCCCGCCACAAACGGGAATTTTGGCTCTGGCCCATGAGCATTACATGTATATCAAATGAAAGCTTAAAACAAGTGCTTTCACATGGTGCTCACCAAGTTTTCGTTTGTGAATAGGGAAGGGGGTTAGGTGTGGTCACGGGCATAGATATTCGTGTTTGGTAAAACACATTACTGTGGCATCTAGTTCTGTTTCTGTTTCTTCTTTTTTCTTTTTTGCTGAGCTGATGATATTAAAAACTGGTGACTCTTTTAAGAATATATGCCTAGCTTTGGCTTCTGTTCATGACAAAACTATTTAAATTCACTAACACAATTTCAACTAGATGCCACAGTAATGTGCTTAACCAAACACGAATATCTATGCCCGTGACCACACCTAACCCCCTTCCCCTATTCACAAACGAAAACTTGGTGAGCACCATGTGAAAGCACTTGTTTTAAGCTTTCATTTGATATACACGTAATGCTCATAACACTGGACTGGCCCACACACTCTCTAATACCCTACCAAGCCTTCACTCTCTTTTATACCCCCATCAGACCATCACTCTCTCTAAATCTCCACCAGACTGGACCACACTCTCTCGTATACCCCATCAGACCTTCACTCTCTTATACTCCACCAGACCATCACTCTCTCTGAAACACCACAAGACTGGGCTACACTCTCTCTAATACCCCACTAGACCCTCACTCTCTCTAAGGGCGTGTTCACATTACACAATGTGGGTTCGTACCTAGGTAGTGAAGTGGTGTCGATCCACATCGAATCCACATTGAGTTCGCGTTCACACTAGCAAGCTAATCTACATCGAAAGTGGGTTATGACGTAAGTGGAGCGAATCCACATACCCGGATGTTACATGTAGAACGACTCACATGTAGTACCACGCAGCATAGATACCAAATTTCGTAAAGCCATCACCTCAGAAGCGATTTATAGACCTTTTTCTGATGATGTAAACAAACAACACGTGCGTTTCTCACGTGTCCACGGTGTAAAAATACCAAATACAGCGTATTTTCTCCTCTGTTTTGTCATATTTCACTTTAGCTTCCATAAAATAATTGTTTAAACGGGAACTGTATACTAGTTACCTTTGTTCCAGTTTGTTTTGATGCCATAAAATACAAAAGATATATACGGAAAAACAGCGATGCTATTTAAAATTCAATCTTTATTTTGTTTCACAATTTTGTTTACTTTTTACACCGTGAAGAACTACACGCGTACTGCGAGCTGGCAATTCCGCGCAGGACGCCTAGCGTGGCGCAAAGTTGATCGCGCGCGCCGGCGCGCTAATTGCGTTTGGGTGCGGATGACTCGAATGCTGGACCCCAATATCGATTGATTGGTATTCATCAAAATATGCAGTAAAGAGCATGTCTTCAGTTCGTTTTGTTCCATTGACGTTCACCATTTCGGCCCGTACGACCACAGCCACTTCCGGTATATGTGGATCGACTCCACATTATCGTGTTCACATTACGAAATTTAACCCACCTCCTAGGGTCGAAACTACCTCAACCAGGTAGTTTCGATCCACATTGTTGATGTAGGGTCGAATCCACTTACTTTGTGTTCACACTACACTGGGAAGTGGTTTCGATGTAGGGTCGACTCCACGTCCCTACATCAAAAGTGCCTGATGTGATCACGCCCTTATACCCCACCAAGCCTTCACTCTCTCTTATACTTCATCAGACACTCACTCGCTCTAAAACATCACTAGACTGACCCATACTCTCTCTGATACCCCACCAAGCCTTCGCTCTCTCTTATACTCCACCAGACACTCACTCGCTCTAAAACACCACTAGACTGGCACGCACTCTCTCTTATACCCTACCAAGCCTTCACTCTCTCTTATAACTCATCAGACCCTCACTCTCTCTAAAACACCACCAGACTGAACCACACTGTCTCTAATACCCCATCCCTTAACCAACCACACCCCTTGTCCCATCATGACAACCTTTTGAGGTGGTCCAAGGAACCAAAATCAAAATGCCTACACATTCTCTTTAAGGGAGTTTTTGTCAAGTGATCAGTTTCCTTGACGTACGATTCAGACCTTTATCATTGCAAACAGAGGGAGCTAACAAAATACTACCTATCATGCGCTACATTGTGTTAATAGGTCGTACCTATTTTGCTTTATAAAGCCTTTAGACTTTGACCCCTGGGGATGCGGCTAATATAGAATACATCAAGGGTCATGGGTCATCATTGTATTAAGTGAGAATCCTGAGGGCGCTGTAGTTCATGAGCTAGAGCTGTTTGAAATTTTACACAAATTGCTCATTGTTGCCCATGACCTTTGACCTCTGGGGTCGATGTTAGTGCAGGAAATATCTAAGGGTCATATAGTTCTTGAGCTAAAGTGGTTTTAAAAATTTACACATATTGCCCCCTGTAGCCTGTGAACTTTGACCTCTGGGGTCGTGGCTACCATAAGTTACTTTTTGGGGTCATGGGCCATCATTATACTAAGTATGAACCCTGAGGGCGTTATAGTTCTTGGACTAGAGATGTTTCAATTTTTACACATTTTGCCCACTGTAGCCCATGACCTTTGACCTCTGGGGTCGGGGGTACCATAGGAAATTTCTAGGGGTTATGGGCCATCACTGTACCAAGTATGGGCCCCGAGGCTACTTTAGTTCATGAGCTAGAGGGGTGCAAAGGAAGCGTGAGAAGAAGGAGAAGGAGGAGGAGAAGTCGAAGACTAAACACAACAAATACAATATCTATGCCCCGTTGCACGGACATAGATAATTAGTTATTTGCCCGTGCATCGAGAGCAACGATTACCCCTACCGGGAAACTTATTTATTTTTGCTCCCACGTCTCATGCTGGAGAGACCTAAAATCTTTATTGAGTTTGCTAAGATATTCATGTTCCCATAAAGTATAAGTTTCTGAGATATCCTGAGGTGCTTAGGCATAAGAAACAAATCTGTTCGATCTGTCGGTCGATCTCGTCGATGCTGCTTCGATGCTCGTTATTAATAAACTATCAACTAATTAATCAGAATCAATGCTAAATTTATTTTGATCAATATCGCTACAGGCAAAAATTACTATAATATCACAATTATTAGCCTAACAATAGTAAATTGATTGATTTCATTAAAAATAAGGATCAACCAAGCATCCATGGTCGTTCTAGAGATCGAACTAATTTGTTTCTGGTGGTGCCTTACCTGCTGCACCGTAAGCATTGGCTGCATAGGCGTAGGAAGATTCACCACCAATAGCATAAACAATCACAGAGAATCTTGCCGTGGGATTGGTATGAGATACGGTGTGATGCCCAATAGACACATTACTACGTAAACAGCACATTGAGTTATCAGATGAGCTGAGTGAATCCGAGCTCGTGAAATGTGTTCCATCCAATAGAACTCCATCATCCATAACATAGTCACATTCTAGTATTACATTGATGTAGTATGTATGCCCACCAGTGTATTCAATAACAGGGAATGTTACATCAGCAGTGAATGCTGTGTTTGGTGCAACGATAAGCATAGATGGATCACCACGATCAGGCATATTGGCATGCGAACCCTTCATGTACTGTACCGCCATGACGGGCTGATCAGATGTAAACGACACAACAGTATCCCCTGTGACATCTTCTTCATAAAAGGACTCATCTGCAATATGGGTAATGTTGCCGTCAGACATGATTAATGTCGCTGAATGAATCGTAGTAAACACTCTGTACACGTAGCCATAATTTAAACTTAGAAATGGAGTGAGAGTAAATGTGTACCCCCAACTATGTACAGGTGGTAGTTGTTCTATTAAGCCATCCAAACAACACACTTTTTCGTCAGGTACATATGTAATTACACCAGAGATTACAGCTATTGGCTTGTTACTCTGTACAAAGGTTCCTGACAGATCTTCACCTTCATTCCTATCAAATAGGTAGCTCTCGTATCGTTTTAGAATGATTTGGACAGTTTCCCCTGCAGGAGTTGTGATGTTAATTGACGTGTTTGGGTATATTGATGAGATACATAATAATGACGAGAAGCGTGTGGCGTAAGGTTTGTATGATGCTACATAGTACTGTGTGCCTAATTGCGAAGTTGAGTATACTAAATATGTGTCACAGTCTTCGTTTTCATTGTCTACAACAAACACTAAACTTTCACCGGATGATCGAACAAATATAGTTCTTTCTTGAACTCCAGAATTTGTAAGACGCACTTCATTCATTGACAATCTGATATCCACAGGTTTGTCCCGACGGATGGTATTATTAACCTCATACCCAGCCCCTGGGATTGTCAGAGTGGTGAGTATTGGAACTAATGATGACGTCGTTATTACCACGTGCGGTGGGTATTTTGACTGTGACAAAGATGGTATACTGAAGACATATTCACTTGCTCCATTTGTGTCCTCACATATACCTGGTAAAATAAACATGATAAATCGAATTATTAAGAATGTAATTATAGGCCTCGTATTTAGTTATTTCACAGCATTTGTGTGATCTGTTACTGTTACCCACACGATTATTCAATTTCAATTTCAAATTTTCAATTTATACTCCATTTCCTAAATATTCAAACATTGTGAACAAAAGCGCAGGTAAAAACATCCGTTCGATAACAAAATATCACACACAAAAAACAAACAAAACGTTGGAAAATATTTTCTCTGCGAAAGCAACTTGACTTAGTCAACGGATAAAGAGTATTCAGCATTTAGTCCAGTTACCACCCATAACTTTAAAAGGTGTCAAATGTCAAAGGTCAATCACATTGGATCGAAGCAGGCCCCTGACAGTAAATTTCGCTGATCCCCCATGTTCATGTTCTTTTCCATCCCAGCTTGCTCTAACCAGCGATTCCCGCTGTTGTTTTGGTTCCACGCCAGCAACCCCGGTACACGCATGGAGGGCGCCATCTTGGAAAAAGAGGGTGCTGGCGACCGTCGACTCGACAATAGACATACCACCTAGACCTATGCCTGCCCATTCCTTACCACAGCGGGAGGTGAAGCCCCGTATCCAAGGTGATATTGACGGATTGACGGGGTTACTAGGCGCGGAGAAATATCGCATACATGTCTGACACTCTCGTTAGCGTGATTGCTGCGCCCATCACTCGCGTCAAATGCAACATGTTCCGTAGACGCGAATATATCTGCTTGCGTGCGTCCGGGTATGCGTCTTTGTCAAAGTCGTTGCTAAGCAGTGTATCGGCTTCACTACGCGAACCAAAGTCACTGGTCTAGGTACTTGTTTGTCTGGGGACTCGACGGTCGCCAGCATCTATAGACATATCACTTGCTTGTCTGGGGTCGCCAGCACCCCCCGAACGCGCCCAGCACCATGACTACGCGTAACAGTACTCGTTCACGACTGTCAATCATCGGGGGTCCATCACCTCGAACTTGACAACGATATCTGTATAGACTATCGCCAAGACTATCGTACGTGTAGGCGCGAAATTAAGGTTAATTTTCGTGATTGAAACAGTGTTTTTTCTTGTTTTACCTGGATAGCGGGATTGTTGGTCGATTTGATGTATTGAATAAATTAAGTTCATGGATGCGCTAAAAATATTATTAAAAGTATTAAAAACAGCTGTTCAACATTTGACAAAAAATACACTGTAGCAGGCTTGGAAAAGTCTAACCTTGGATACAGCAAGCCGTGATGTTTACGGGAAATTTTATTACATAGTGTTCCAGGTCTACGCGATGGCAGGGCAATGGCGGCTTCCATAGTTTTATTACTTTTATCATAGAGTGACACTTCCCAAAAGTTTTGGAATGCTCCGATTTCATAAGTCAGTTTTCAAGGGGAGAAGTTACCTACTTATGCATCATTTTGGAATGTTCATTGGCATTTACATTATACTAGGCAAAGTTTAGAGGGAAAACACTTGACGCTGACTTGCTCTAAATGACTTCACCGGAACAATTGCGCGTTTTATGTTTCCGTTAAGCAGTCTGCATCTCCTTTTGATTTTCCAGCAGCCAATCATAAGCGTGCACGGCCGCGATAGCGCAGCGAGATGCGAAAAAGTTGAACAAAGCTCAACTCTCATCCCCGACGAAATGTCCACCACGCGATGCACACCGACATCGCCTGGCTAATAATTACTTGGTACAGCAGAGATACTAAAATAAATACCCGGGATCGATACACGTGAATTTGCTATGCACGAGTTTGATATGAGAAGAAACTCTTTGGATACCGGGTTAGAAAATGATGAATATCTCCCCCCAATTGATTTAGTCTAAAGAATCCAGATTTGGTTCCTTGCACTTGAATATAATATGTTCAACGGATATGATAGTCGTTAGCTAGCGTCTTGAGAAAGAAGCGTGCGTCTTGAACTCAAAACTTACAAAAATATTCTGATTTTATATGTGCCGCTATAGCGCAGCGCATAGGATAGCTGCCCTCACTCCCGTGGAGGCAGTATAAAAGTCGATGACCATTGACCTCAATGGCGTATACATGCTTACTCACACACAGAGAGGTCAATCACCAGGCTATTGTCAGTAGCCTTAGTCATGTCCCTCGGCTCATTATGCGTCTCAAAGGTCGGAACAAAATGGCCATGCGCGGATTCAACCTACCATGGCGATTTCTGCTATGAAGATATCGGGGCGATGACACTGTGCGATGAGACGTTTCACCACCAAGCTCGTAAAAAACTTTGCTCAGATTTCAACGCGGTCACGATGTGGAGTCTGAATCGGAAGTCCGATTTAGACTCCACGATATCGCGGCGATTACATCTGAGCCAGGTTTTTACGAGCTCGACGATGAAAATTATCATCGCGTGGTGATGAGAGTTGAACTGTGTTCATCTTTCTTCGGCGCGCGCTGCGATATTGCGGCCGTGCACGCTTGTGATTGGCGGCATGCTGAAAAATTAAGGTCGACAGAATAAAAGGAGATGCAGACTCCACATCGCGGTTTGCAGTGCATTTTAATTTCATCGGGGGATGCTGCGATGTTTTAAAGGCATCGCAGTATCGTATCGCGCTGCGACGTTGAGTTTATCGAATATAGTCCCTGTGTTCTTCAAATTTTACAACAATCTCGTGACTTTCGTGTTTTTTGTCACAATGGTAAGTAGATTAACTTGAGTACCTCCCGACGGCTTTTTTCTTGACAATAATTTACAGACATGTTATTGATATATAGGTTGACTAAATGTATCTAAATAACAATACAAGACCCTAATAAAAAAATAATAATGGGATACAAGTTACATTATTATTAATAATCTACATCATACCCAATTTATTGAATGAAAATTTAATTACAGCTGGTTGCCTTTAAAAGTCAAAGATAAAGTGCAATATTCTCTGAGAAATGCAAACCATTTTAACAAGATCAAGTGCAGAACCAATCGGTTTCAAAATAGTGCAATTATTTTGTCGATTTGCTCAATGAACTCATGTAATAATGTGCTCTAATTTAAATCATGTTGCTGGCTAACTGTTTTTATATTGATGTGTTTATTTTTTTCAAATTCTTGATATTATCTTATTGTATTGTTGTATTGAAAGTATAGGGGGTGGGGTGGGAGAGTAGACTATGATATGTGAGTTTTGTTGGTGTGAGGACTCTGATTGTGTTATAATTCAGGATGTGTCTAGTGTCATGCTGAGTGGTGTGTGTGAGCAACTGTTGTGAGTGGTTATGTGCCCTTCCAGAGTGCTGTAAGCAGAGCTCGAAATAAGGCGCGTCCTTGCGTCAAATACCCGTGAAAGTAGGCGCGGACCCGCAAATTTCCTACGGTACGGGTCCGTGTGACCCGTAAAAATTGAACCATGCAAATAGCAGGAAATCCTAGTTTTAAGGTTCCACTGGAAAATCTGGTTCACATAATAGGTCCAGCTCCCTGAGTACACTTTCATTTTAGTTTCCCATTAAGTTTTCAACCCGGGTTTTCAATTTTCTACAAGCTATGTACCGTGATCCCCGTAGTTCTCTCTTTTGAAATTTCAAAGGCATGGGTCCGGGGTCGGACCCTTGAAAATTGACGAGGACCCTTGAAATTTCAAAGGCAAGGGTCCAGAGGACCCTTGGATTTTTCTTCCTATTTCGAGGCCTGGCTGTAAGTGGATTGTGCTGTGCAAATGTTGTGTGCTTGTGAGTAGTCTGGGTTGGATTTCTCGGGGTGGATTATTAACTTGTTTTGCTTTCGTATGGTTTGTGCTATAGGGTTTGCTGCAATATTTTGTTTATTTATTTTGTTGTTCACTTGCATTTTGTCATAATTCTTTATTGTGTATATAATATATGTCTTTTAATGTAAACTTTGCTGTAATTTAGCCTGCAGGCTACAATGCATTGTGTTAATAAACCATAAATGAATGAATGAATGAAATGAATGAATGAATATAGTAAATTACATTTACCTTCATTTAAATATTTATGACACGTACGTCAAAACAAATATTCACACGATGATAATGTGTAATATAATAAACGTGAAATTTTAGTATTTTCAGAGTTTTTGTATATTTTAGACGTTCTATGACTTTTGTTTGCTGTGTAGAGGCTGAATTGCACATGCGTACTCTGACAATTGAGGCCAGTGACACGTCAGTGATAGTCATGGGCAAATTGATATCAACATTTTTCTTACTGCTGACCGGGACTGCTGATTGGTTAATATACACATTTCGGACTCTTCGATTAATGGTATAGGGGTGTTTGAGGTTACTACGGTGTACCATTAGGGACATGCATATTAAACATTAACCAATGATCCTAGAAAGCCGCGCGTATAGTCGTGTGATATGTCAAACTTTTCCTCTGATTATCAGGAACAAAAGAGCATGCGTGTTGAGAAATTCGTTCGTAAAATTCCCTTTAAAAGGAAAGACCGGAGGGAAAGCTTATGAGCTCTGTCTGTCTGTCTATCCGGCTATGCGTTTCGCCGCGCTTCAACGCATCGTTCCGATATTTCGGATATAGATAGGTATCGGTCATTCCACGTTTATGGGGTGGTTTGAAAGGTCATCGGAGGTCAAGGTCAAAGGTCAAATTTTAAACTTTGTCCGATCGGGCCCACATTTGGTGGGTGGAATCCTTGATACAAGGGGAATATAATGCGCGAAATAAAATCGAGGTCAACCGAGGTCAAAGGTCATTACGGAGGGGTCAAATTTCAAACTTTGTCCGATCGGGCTCAAATTTGGTGGGTGGAATCCTTGATACAAGTTGAATATATGCCCAAAATAAAATTGAGGTCAAGCGAGGTCAAAGGTCATTACGGAGGGGTCAAATTTCAAACTTTGTCCGATCGGGCTCAAACTTGGTGGGTGGAATCCTTGATACAAGCGGATTACATGCCCGAAATAAAATCGAGGTCAACCAAGGTCAAAGGTCATTACGGAGGGGTCGAATTTCAAACTTTGTCCGATCGGGCTCAAATTTGGTGGGTGGAATCCTTGATACGAGGGGAATATATGCCCGAAATAAAATTGAGGTCAAGCGAGGTCAAAGGTCATTACGGAGAGGTCAAATTTCAAACTTTGTCCGATCGGGCTCAAACTTGGAGGGGGGAATCCTTGATACGAGGGGAATATATGCCCGAGATACAATTGAGGTCAACCTAGGTCAAATGTCATTATGGAGGGGTCAAATTTCAAACTTTGTCCGATCATGCCCAAACTTGGTAGGTGGAATCCTTGATACGAGGGGAATACATGCCCGAAATAAAATTGAGGTCATCCGAGGTCAAAGGTCATCACAGAGGGTTCAAATTTCAAACTTTGTCCGATCGGGCTCAAACTTGGTGGATGTAATTCTTGATATCAGGGGAACACGTAAAACTTAAAATCGAGGTCATCCGATATCAAGTCGTGCGATATGTCAAACTTTTCCTCCGGTCGTAAGGAACAAAAAGGTCAGTGGCCGCATATCTGTAGGATCATTGGTTAATGAGATATATTCACTTTTTGTACTTAGTGCACCTAACCCTGTATCTTTTTAACCAAATATCCTAAAGAGTCATGGAACACGAATCGATTGGCGCGAGGTTCATATTGTGCGTGTGCACCAAATATATATCTTGTCATCAGAGGACTCACAGTGAGTGGAGTTAACATGGATCTGGGAAGTGAGAGTAAACCTACTCTCCCACTTTCCTACATACACGTAGTCATGCACTGTGTGGTACTAACCGTACCCATGGGAACGGGTACTGGACCATGAGTACGGGTACGGGTCCCATGTCATGAATACGGGTATACGGGTACGGGTCCCAGTCCATGAGTACGGGTACGGGTCCGAAGCCAAAATAAGGCATGAGTACGGGTACGGGCACGGGTACAGAAAGTGGGACTCGAGTACGGGTACGGGTACTACAAGTCTGCAATCAAGTAATGTGACTTATCATCATACGCTACTTCGATTAGGAAAATTACCCGTTTCCTTATTTCAGGTATATTTCCTTCACGCAAAGAAGTAACCTGGATTGGTAAATCATAAAACCGAACAAATTGATTCAATGAAACAACATTTCCTCGTTTTTTGTTCTTTACAAATGAGAACAATATTTTCTTATGTTTTGTTCTTTACAAATGAAAAAATATTTCCCCGTGTTTTGTTCTTTACAAATGAGAACAATATTTCTTGTGGTTTGTTCTTTTAAAATGAGAACAATATTTCCTTATGTTTTGTTCTTTAAAAATGAACATTAATAATAAGAAAATAATAAGATAAGTAGATCGATGGGACAAACGACAAACCTTGACATTTTCAATTAATAGTTGAAAAAACAAACAAAAAAAACCCGAACAATTTGATTCAAAAATAAAACCGAACAAATTGATTCAATGAAACAACATTTCCTCGTTTTTTGTTCTTTACAAATGAGAACAATATTTCTTGTGGTTTGTTCTTTTAAAATGAGAACAATATTTCCTTATGTTTTGTTCTTTAAAAATGAACATTAATAATAAGAAAATAATAAGATAAGTAGATCGATGGGACAAACGACAAACCTTGACATTTTCAATTAATAGTTTCAATGTGTTTTGTTCTTTGAAAATTAAAGTAAACTTATATCTTTGGCACACACGCCGCATTTTCTATTATTCCAACTTTACGGTTACACGATGCTTTATTCCATTATTTCCTCAAACGTAACGAAAAACTTTAAGTATTTTAGTGCTTCTGAATGGTGTAGCATATCAAACATAAAGTGCATTTTGGCTGAAAAGCACAGAATTGGCACAGATGTATCTCTTGATAAACTTAACAAATTTGGTGTAATTTCTTTCTAGATGGCGGGAATATGTCATCAAAGTTTATACAGGTCTGAAATTCAAAATTTCTCAAATCTTGTTGAAAACCATTATTCCAGTATATACGCGGGTTTAATGTGCAACCCAACCCATATGCACCATATAAACATCTCACAAACGGTAACTAACCCCCTTAAATAATGGCCATTATTCAAAAAGGGGTTGTTTTATTACAAATCTGTCAAATGCGTTGGAAGCAGAATTTATTTCTGCGCACTTTGATCCCTCATTTGATACGATAGCCCAGGAAAAAAAACACCGGTCAATTTAATGAAGTGAGGTCCAGATTTGAAAGTTCCCATTACACTGAATACAAAATCAATACAATTTACTGCAACTTTCAAATCTTGGGTTACATTGATTTAAATGTACCCTGTGACGTCAATATTTAGTCAATTGCTACAAATGAGGTATCAAAATGTGCAAAAATAAATTCTGCTTCCAACGCATTTCACAGATTTGTAATACAATCACCCGTTTTTGAAAAATAGTTATTATTTAAGGGGGGGGGTAGTTACTTTTTTGTGTGATGTTTATGTACATATTTTTGTAACTAATGAAGGTGCTGCGTTTTGTCATAACATTTTGCCCATTTATCCAGTTACAATTACGAGGAAAACATTTAGGGATTCAATCATGTTTCACCGTTGTTCATCACCGATTAACAACGATGCGTCCGCGTCGTCTGAGTGGTTTACTTCGCGAGCGAAGTAAACCACGCAGACGCGCCGGACGCGAGTTGTTAATCGGTGATGAACAACGGTGAAACATGATTGAATCCCTTTCAACAACGAAACAAGCTAAAGATGTCTAATTCACATGATTCTTTCATTCGGAATGTCCGTTTGTCATTGCCACTCAACCTTGCAAGAAGATCGCGGTATTTCTCTGTTGATATCAGCAATAAAACTAAAGAATAAAGCAGTAATATTTAGCTGCTACCGCTAACATAAGAGAGTTCGTGTTTACGCATATGTTCCAGGCATGACGAATTTTACGCGCTCATGCGTAACGCGTACGCGTAACTTTGCGTTCGCGAATACGTTACTGAACTGTGGATTCATCACGGATTAACAACGGTTGGCTCCTGTACAAAGGTATAGGAAGAGTTGTTGAAATATAAATACCACACAGTACACAATGGTATAAGAAGCTAGATATTAAAAATCATTTTCAGCAATATCCAAAAAGAACCTCATGTGCTCCACAAATTCACGGAACTCTTAATTTGAAAGCTTAAATGAGGCATTTTTATTAAAAATATGATATGAAATAAATCAAGATATACACATTCTCATTTAAGACTTTGAGCATGCAAAAGTAGCTAAATTTAATTAAGATAATATTTTTTTTGGTCAAGTGACCAACTTTCTGGCATGCAGCAATGGCTTTTGATGACAGATAGCTCCAATGTTGTTTTTACCAGATTTAGATGAAGCAAGATATTGTTAAGTATTACCAAAGAGGATAAAATTCTGAATGCTCTGGGAAAATTAGTTTTTTGACTGCAAAGATATGGTTTAAAACTTTTTTTTTCAATAAATTTAACGTATTTTTATCGTATTTTCGTTAACATCTTATCGATTTTATATTATAAAATAAAAAAGAATAGGGCTAGTAAATCTAAGAATAGTTATGTACTTACATGTAGCCAGAGCACTGGCAACAATGACTAAGATGTGCAGATATACTTGAATCTTCGTCATTCTTTTAACTGATCCTTTGTTCGTAGCGTTTGAAAATATTAAGCAAAAATTTCGATAGTGTTGAAATATTGAGAACAATTCGTATACACGTCCTCCTTCTGTGAGTGCATCAACGAAAAGGAAGTTCATATGCGCATTAAATCAACAACAATAATCAACATGATCAATGCTATGTAACATACAGACTGTACCAAAAAAAAGTATGCAAATGCAATTTTGCTTTTTAGAAAAAAAGCAAATAAAAAGGGTGATGACAACGCTTTTATATGCAGTGGAATTTATAATGGCTAACAAAAACAAACCTCTCTAATTTACTTTTCTTGGTTTCTTTAGTTCGGGCTCAAACGCTATATGCTCAAGAAAACGAATTAGGTCTCTTTTGAGATGACCGCGCATTGTGATATTATTAAGATTGCACCGTATAAAATTGACTTTCATGATTATGCAAATATTGCAATATTGTTGCTTTTCAGACCAAAAATAATCGAACCCGGGACCTGCCTGTTGTAAAACTCAGTGCGTTAATAATACCACTGAACCAACTGACTATTACCTGCGAGGATTTTGATAGTATATCCTTGATATTGCTGAATAGAATAAATCTATACTGATAGGCCTATTTATCTAATGATGCTATTCAAAATTAATAGACGTTCTATAGGGGCCTATAATCTAGAAATATAATGTTAAATGACTATCAATCGAACAATCAATCCAGTTTTCAAGTTATCAACAGTCAATAATAAACTGTTGAATCATCATGGAATATTACTAATTACTAACTAATATACCAAATAAATAATGAATTAAATAAATAAATAAATAAATAAATAAATAAATAAATAAATAAATAAATAAATAAATAAATAAATAAATAAATAAGCATAGGCAAAATTCCAAACATTCTATTGTAATTTTCTGCTATACACGCAAAGGACCTGTGCTTTTATATCCGCGCCCCGGGTCCGCGCCTGATCAATAATGAGTCTTTCACCATGCTCACACCATAGTATTACTGTATCCCTGTAGGATTATCTACTGACCAGGTGCTAAACAACTCAATAAAGTGGATGCTATAACAGTACCCATTCAAGCGTACATATCAAGGTCATAACAGGGCAGTATACAAAGAATGGTCAAAGGTCAACGTTTCCAAAGAAGTATAATATAGATGTAGATGCAAGCTTTCGTGTTGGAAACATAAAAACATACTCGCCAGTCGTGCGCTTTTGTATGAGATTTGATACGGCGCTGAAGTCTATAGCTGTTCCAAAATCAGTTCCAGACCCTGTTTCCAGACCAAAATTTGTATGTTGTTACAAGGAATTCAAAGTAATTTTATCATCAAGTGACCCACATAGATGAATACGACATCTATCGTGAGCCAATCTGCATTCTGTTGCCTGCAAAAGCCGACGATCAGGTAAAAATTCTAAAAAGAGCGTGACTAGATATTCGCGTTAATTTCATAATAAATTAAAAACGCATTGAAAACGCCAAATTGCAGTCACAAAATATATAATATTACTAAATCACCCAAGCAGATGGTAACGTAGGTATGTGGAAAAGAACTGCAATAACAATAACAAAGTATGTGCCCAAAGAGTTGTCTTTGGAATGTCGCTTTTTTTTAAATATCACCAAAAATATCAAATTTTGGAAAAACGCCTCAAAATTTCAAACAAACACGAACCTTCCAAAATAAATACATATTTTGCACTCGGCGGCCCAGTCACCTGCCGCTGTGATTTGGGGTAACTCGTTGCTTCCCCTCTCCAGAAACCTGAACTTCAAGTTTGCCCATACCCCATGCCTTATGAAATTACCTTGACGATAGAGTACAAATCAATACAATTAATAAGTGACATGTTTGCCTAGTACTATTTCCGAATTTGTATAATATTTTTTGTTAAAAACCTGTACAATGTACAGATGAATCCAACGAGCCAAGTGATGGTCAGAATTTAGTCGGCCATGACTGGGTTCCCGGAGCACCAAACTGGTATTGTGACTGCCCAATTGGGTGGATTAAAGCTGCTTAAAAATCGATGTTATGTTGTATTGTGTTGTAAGCTTTCATCATTCTATTGTCTACATGTAACACTGGTGATGAAATGCAGTTTAAAATCCCCGCCAAGGATGCATCATTTCATATTTTAGGTGGGATATACCCGACGGGGACCCAGCTATGGCTGCCATTGAGGTATAGGAATGCGTGAAATTGGATTCGTCTATACATACTATAGAACAATTTTAGGTTAAAATCAAGGGGCGGCAAAAAAGAAGGGGCGGCAAGAAGAAATATAAAAATAAGAAATGGCTGGACAGAAGGGGCGGCAAGAAGAATTGTTAATCTGAAAAGGGCGGAAAATTATGAAAAACCTGGCCTACTACAGGGTGAGTAAAAAAAAGTGCAATAGAGCAAAGAATCGATATTTATGTAAGAACCACGTTGAACTGTCCAATTATTGAAAGTTTTTATAAATGTCACACTCAATAGTCACCTGTTGTGAAAAAATGAAGTCAATCACATCTACCGTTTTTTATGAGTCCTTTTGCTACGATACCCAATTTCATTATTTGTCCACGAGGTACCATGTATTTTGAATGAGAGCACACAATGTACGATAAAGGCACCAGCTCTGAAACTGACTTTAACTTAAATAAGGTTGATTTTTGCGTTATTTTAATTTCTTTTTTCTGTTCAAACAAACTTTCTAACAATTCTTTAAGTTCTTCATACCTCACTTGACTCCAACTTTAGTTTTTTTTAAATCCTAATTACTGGATATTTTATAATTCACTCTACTTCAATTTGCGCGCATTTCATTTCGACATTTGAAAAATCTGCCTACAAATGTGTATGTTTTTGATAGAGAATAAACATCTTTAAAGTAAAGGTAAAATGAAAATAATAACAAATAATGTTTCTTTTCCTTAAACAAGACTAAGGACAATAACAATTTGGGTGCTCCATTTTATTTCATGCCAATGAGGTTAAGAAAATGGCAGTTGTTCCAAATCTACCTTACACAGAGTCGGCTGACATTCAAATTTTAGATGTCTCTTGGACAAACATTAAAATTGGGTATCGCTATAAAATGTGTCATAAAAACAAAACGGTAAATGCTAATTCCTTGATTTTTTCACACAAGGTCACCAATGGATATATCATTTATAAAATATTTTAAAACCTAAAAGGTTCAAATCGGTTCTTAAATAAAAATTGATTCTTTTCTCTATTGCACTTTTTTTGACTCACCCTGTATAAATATGTGCCCTGCATGTCCACCGCTCGAAGTGAGTGTGTTAAATGTTCTTTAATTCTTTAATATATAAAAACAAAATGATTAAAAATTGTTTTGTTCCTACTATGGTGCGAAAGGTTGCGGGTTCGAACCCTGGCGCACACCGATATCACCTGGTTAATAATTACATTGTACAGCAGAGACACTAAAATGAATACACAGGATCGATACACGTGAATGTGCTATATGTACAATTTGATATTCAGGCGATAAATCTTTGGATACCGCGGTAGAAAATGATATATTTCCTTGCACTTGAACATATGTGTTGAAAGGATATGATAGTCGTTAGCTTGCGTATTGAGAAAGAAGTGTGCGTCCTGAGCTCAAAAACTGACCAAAATTCTGATTTTATATGTGCCGAACTATAGCGCAGCGTAGGCTAGCTGCACTCATATTCATATTCATATTTTATTATCAAAAGGTGACCCGAAGGTCAAATTACATGATAAAGTTACAAAGATAAAAACAACAAACATTCAAAAATATTTTTTAAAGAATTACATCTATAAAACATACATATGTGCTTCTTTTTGATTTTTGCTTCTTGGTTTGTTTGTAATTTTGTATTATATTGTAAGGCGCTGTGATCTCTGTAGAGCGCCATATAAGTATTCGTTAATAATAATAATAATAATAATAATAATAAAACACATAAAATGGTATAAAATTTCATTTACAGAAACTAATATTGCACTTTTAAAATAGTATCATTAAATATTAATAAATAAAAAGAAAAGGAAAAAAACACATTGCATAATACACTTCAGAACAGGGGGTGATTGCACGGCCACTGTGCATGCAGGATACAATGAGCACATGAATAAAAAAGAAAAAGTACACATTACGGTACTTGTTTAGCAGGTCCACAAAGTATGGTATGGGACTATTTTGGAAGCGAGAGGTTCTGAACCGCAGTTGGGTGAAATTATGCGTATTGCGAAGGTTGCGACCATGAGCACTTTGTCTAGATGGAGGAAGAAGATCTTTGGTACGGTCTGAGTCGGCAAGCCCTTCGGCTAATCTTCGACAATGATCTTCTCTTCTATCTGACAAGCGCATGTCGCAAGCTTGCACCGCCTCAGCATATGAGGTAAATCTCTGACCTAAAATGATCCTGCATGCACGTCTTTGGAGTTGTTCAAGTGACTGTGTCTGATTTGTTGTTAACGAGGAGTGCCAGGTGACATCTGCGTACTCAAGAATAGGGCGCACATAACCTTTGTACACAGTAATTAGTTCTTCGTCATTGAAACCAAATTTTTTTAGCAGTTTTAGCATATACAACTTCTGGTTGGACTTCTTTGTTATTTCATTAACATTTTTGTCCCATTTCAAGTCATTTTGAAGGTGAACCCCTAGTATCTTAGCCTCAGTTACATAGTTCAAGGGCTTACCAGCTATCTTAAGCTCAATAGGGGCGGTGGTTCATTTTTTAAACAGACCTGGATGGCCTGACGCTTGCTAGGGTTCAAGCTAAGCTTGTTTTTGTTTGTCCACTCAGTGAACTCGTCCAGTGTATCTTGAAGCTTGCTTGGTTGGGAATACGGACGATTTTCAGCAAGTGTCAGGCCATCCACGTACTTCCAACAGTTGATGCTTCCATCTTTGGACTGAACTGCATCATTAATGATAACCTGGAAGCCAATTGGGCCGAGTTTAGTCCCCTGTGGGAGGGCACCATTGAGAACTTTGAACTCAGAGAGTGACTGATTGTAGCGAACACATTACATACGGTTGCTGACAAAGTCACACAACCAGGGAACGATGGATCTGCGGACTCCCAAGTGGATAAATTTCTCAATGAGGATGTTATGGTCTATCATATCGAACGCTTTGGAGAAGTCCGTCAGAACCACCGTTCCCACGTTGTTGATCCTGTCAGCACCTTGATGAAGAGTGTGGAGGAGGTTGATCAAGTAGTGGGAAGTCGAGATACCCTTGATGTTACCAAACTGTTGGGGGTCAATTTTGTCTTCGATGTCTTCCAAAATCCACTGCACAACAAATTCTTCACCTAATTTTGACAAAACATCGGTCAAGGAGACAGGTCTAAGTTTATCGACCTTGGACATGTGGTGGAGGCAGTCTAAAAGCAGATGACTCATGGTGTATACATGCTCACTCACACACAGAGAGGTCAATTACCAGGCTATTGTCAGTAGCCTTAGTCGGATGTCCCTCGGCTCATTATGCGTCTCACAACTATAAAACAGTCCGGAACAAGATGGCCATGCGTGGCTGTGAATTCAACCTACCATGGCGATTTCTGCCATGATGATATCGGGGCGATGACACTGTGTGGCGGTGCCTAGTACGCTCTCATGGAAAAATTGAGTTAGCTTGAAATTACCCTGGACAAGGAACTCACTGCTAATTTGTCTCGTTGTAACCCGTACGAAACTCGGGGAGCTGATCTTGGTTGCGAATGTTATTTTGTGGAATGTCTAGGGTATGCACTCTAGAAGCAGCAAAGTCCCTGTATTGTTGTTAATGGTTTAGGGAATGATGTGGGGCCGTAGTGGTCAGCGAAAACCTGTAAAGTGTGCTTAGGCTTGTGGATCAACGTCTAGGCGTTAAGGGATATTATAGGTTGAGAGTCACCAGTTCCAATTTCTGATGCATTTCTCACCTTCGACTATTTTAGCCAGCTTCTGTATTTCACTACTTTGTATTGCTCTGTATCAGTCACATGACTATTCTTAATTTAAATATAAATATCATACACTTGTGTTTGGTGAATTTGTTATTTTGAAGAGAAAAAACCCCAATCGAGTTCCTTTTAAGATTGCGGGAGCATGAAAAAGACACGTACACTATTTTTTGTCGTGGTTTAATGAGTGTTAGTTACCATTGATCACTTGACATTGATTCAGTATACTTCAAGCAATTTATATACTAAATCACAAAAACTAACATAACAATAAGACTTTAATAATAGTGTTTGTTAAAGGAAATTGTATCAATGATTTTTTTTGCTGTGTAATATTAGTATGAACTTTGCTTATATTACGTGACTCAATAAGGAAATAAATTTTTAGAATGACCAATGCAATGGTACCAAGATTTTCAAACGCCGTTTACTCAGAACAGCAATTTTGTGTATTCGGCACTATACCTTGTTCATAACGATATGATATAAATTGTTTTCAAAATTAAACGCATACCATAATGTATAGAAACACTTACATAAGTGTTTAAAACTACAATACAATGCAGCAAGGTTGTACTACACCCCCTGATAAATTTTTATGACTAATTTTGCATTTGTCTCAAAAAATGACCACACACTGGTAACAAAAGTTATGTATATTATAGGGGCAAGGAATCCAATTACTTCACTGACATTTCAGTGATTCAAGACAAGTGGTTCAATATGTATGTTAAGAAATGAGGTACATTCTAGCGGTACCGCTTTTCTTATCATAACGTACCGCTGGTCTTGAGTCCCTGAAATTCCAGTGTTTTGAAATTCCAGTGTAGTAACTGGATTCCTTGCCCCTATAATATACATAACTTTTGTTACCAGTGTCTTATTAATTTTTGAGAAAAATACAAAAATAGTCACAAATTTATCAAGGGGTGTAGTACCACTTTAATATTGAGTAAAAATTTATGTTGCAGGCCTCATATCGATTTTTTTCTTTATGTTGGGCACGCACAAACGATGCATCAGATTGCTGGTATGTTATTAAATACATGTACAATATATGCATATAAAGGCTATAACATTATGTGTTGATATGGATATAATTTCACAAATAAATAAGATGTTTGGTTAATCATGTTAATAATTAAAAGCAAGCAAACTATGAATTTATTTCAGTCATATACATTGCACAGATTTTTCTAGAATTTGCTTCTGAGTCACGATACTTTTCAAGTCTATTTAACATGCCCGGTCAACTTATTTAACGTGCCGTTCTTGAATAGTGTGACCAAAGAATATCGCTTACGTGCATGAATTCTTCTTTTGAAAATCCAAGAATAACTTCTGATTTCAGTTTGATCTTTTCTCGCCGACAGACGCGAACATAGAATTCGACAATAATGCATAATACGTCTTATTAACAAAGAACTTAATAGTTTAACACTTTGCAACAATTATTTACCATCTATTACCATGATCAAGATGTAAATCATTGGTTAAAGGAAACTTGTACTGTACGTAATTTAAATAAAATACACCATAATCATGTATCCGCAAATCGAATCAAAAAATTGACATAGGCATACGGAAGGCATCTAACACAAACGATCATGAGACGGGAAGCTTAATATCCATTTTACTTATAATGGATATACTAAAGTTACTTCTAAGTTGATTTGAATTTTTAGGTCTTGATTTATTTTGATGTAATTCATTCAAAGCAATATGACATGCTTAGGTTCAGATTGGTAATAAAAATGTGAACATTTATCTTTTAACATCATCATGTTTGTCTTTTTGCACTTTTTACTAAATTACGTTTGTTTGTTTGTTTGTTCAAAAAATGCAAACACTGACGTTTGTATATACGCGTTGAAAGAATAATTAGGTCTTCCTTGAACACAATTGGCCAGTTTCACCCCATTTTTTAGAAAAGGCCGGGGTATCTCCATAACGTCGACGTTTAAAACCATGCCTCTTTACAAAGGCCACCAAGCTACTTTGCTGACCGGGCCTTAACTTAAATCCATCTCACCTCAGCACACAAATACGGCTATAACCGCATGGCATCAGTGCACAAACTTTAAATTCTGAAACTGCTTCACTTCCTGAGAAACGGCCAACCTTCGTTTAACAAATGGGCCCTGGGCTCATAATTTTCGACCTATTGCGTTTCGAGGCTGCTTTATTTGATGAGAAAGGGTCCCTAAGTCGTTAAAGTCAAGATAGACAAAAGGCACGTCTACAGGGTAGGACCCATACGTGTGCAAACTATGGGCTCTGTGGCATACCGACATCGCCTTGTAAATAATTACATTGTACAGCAGAGAAACTAAAATCAATACCCGGGATCGATACACGTGTATGTGCTATGCACGATTTGATATTCAGACGATACATCTTTGAAAAATGATAAATATCTCCCGTAATTTTTGCTTTCTAAAGAAGCCGATTTTAAGGCTTGCACTTAAATATATGTGTTGAAAGAAAATGATAGTCGTTAGCTAGCGTATTGTCAAACAACCGTGCGTTTTGAAATCAAAACAATTCAGATTTTATATGTGCAGAACAGAAAAAATTACAGCTGATTCGTAAACAATCGGGGTAACGAAACATTCAGTCTAATGCAGATGACGTACCAGGTTCACTGAGAGGTCAGTCACCGGGCTATTGTCAATAGCCTTAGTCGGATGTCCCTCGGCCCATTATGCGTCTCAAAACTATTAAACAGGTCGGAACAAAATGCGTGGCTATTGATGAACAAGTGGATTCGATCTCATGGCGATTTCTGCCATGAAGATATCGGGGCCATGACGCTGTGTGTGGCTTTTGTAGTTTTAGAGCTAGCCCTGGCAATCTGATGTGTTGGATGAGGAAAGAGGATCAGGAGAACTAGATGAAACAGCTGTGTTTTAGCAAACACGAATATCTATATCTTCATCACATAATCCTACCTTGACAAGCCTACTCTAACCCAGATACCCTTAACCAATCCAGACACCTCTTAACCCCACCATGACACCCCTCTACCCACGCTGCCAATGTCGATACACTTTAGACAAGATTTCACCGTGACCATTTTTATGCTTATTATTAGCGAATTTGCATACAACTCAAAACAAAAGATTCTATTGAAAAACAAAATAAAGACATAAACAATGTTGCTCGTGAAATTTGTCACATTTTCGTACTTTGACACACTATGGACAAGATTTGACCATTTTAACATTTGGGACCCATAATTGGATGACATGCGGGGCTTATACGCATACTTGTCATAGAAATAGAGTGCTCGTAGGGCTATCAGTGAACCAATTCAGGGACTCGAGGCTGCTTATTAGATGAGAAACTTGTTTGTTTCAAACTTCATATCAATTATTCATTGCATGGGTTATCGAGTTATCGGACACATAAAATTAAAGAAAAATCAAGCAAAGATTTAAATTATTCAAAGTATTGATTACGTTGATATCGAGAACGTTTTTGACATTACAGAATGTTGAAAAGTACAACCTTGGGAGGGTTGACAAAAGTTTCGTTTATTTAAACTTTTGAAATTAACAAAATGTATGTCAAGCTATGCTAAGAAATGTTTTAACAACTTTAGGGGGGGGGGGGGTACTGTTTTAATCTTTAGAAACCCAATGGAAGTGCTACATGCATGTTCCAGCAGCAGCAGGCAAGAAAATCAATGCGCATTATTTTTTTAATGACATTGCTTAAGCTTCCTTCCCAATTATTCACTACTGGGATGTATATTATTGGGGCACCCCACTGGTCCTTTCTTTCATTTTATTAACTTGTTTACTGACAGCCAGCTATTCGTTTATTTCCATATATAAAAATATACAACAAAAAAATATATCAATTACAATAAAGTACAAAAGAAATACAATATGATGGAAAAGGCAGGAAGGCCAATAAGGCCTCAGAATTGCCTTTCCCTGACGAAAAAACAAACAAACAAAGATTATGATATCTACAAATATAAATAAAAATGACTAACAGACATGACAAATTACAGTGCTCGAGAATTGCCTAATTGTAATTAGAGATAAGATTTTGTTTAAGCTGTTTGTGGAAATGTTTTATGGACTTGCGTTTTTTAATTTTTTTTTATCTAGAGAGTTCCAAAGAATGGGTCCGCTCGTTCGAATGGAATGGTCGAAAGAAAAAAAACCTTTTTTGTTTTTTGTTAACTGGAGATCATTATTTTGTCTTGTCTGGTAGTCATGGATGTCAGAACGTTTTGTAAAATACTCATTAAATGAATTAGGTAGCTTTGGTCAGTTTATCTGAGTAAAGTTTACACGTATTCCCCCAGAGTAGAATTCCATAATTGAGGTACGGCAAAATAAAAGTACAATAAACAGTATGTGATATTCGATCAGGAATAAAGTGTTTTAATTCGTTCATGATACCAATATTTCTCGACAAAGTTTTGGAAACGGAGTCAATGTGACATTTCTAGGTGAGGTTTTCATCTATTAAGACATCTAAAAATTTGGTATGTTTCACTCGGTCCAAAATTGTGTTGTCTAGGACGATGTTTAAATCTTGCTGCACTTTGACTGATGTCATATGAGGCTTTCCTAATAACATATAGTTTGTTTTGCTTGCATTAACTGATAACTTGCTTGCTCTAAACCAATTGCTTACTTCTTTCAATTCAGCATTCACGACACTTATTTGACTCTCAATATTTTCATGCGAGTAAAGGATAGTGGTATCATAAATGTTGTTTGATTTAACGTGCGCTTCAGCTAGGCATGGCCTAATTCAGCAAATAATATACAATCCAGAATGTTAGAGTATAGTATAAAAATAGTGGACCTAATATTGATCCTTGGACACCACATACAATATCTTTAAGTTGTGAGTCACACGTGTTATAGGGTACATATTGCTTTCTATTACTTAGATAATTTGTAAACCATTCCAATACCACACCACGAAATCCATAATGCTCTAATTTATGAAGAAGTATTTTATGGTCAATTGTATCAAGCACTTTGGATAAGAAAATTCCAATAGTTGTTTAATTTTTTTCCACTGCTGTATTAATAGCCATATAGGTAGAGTGATTGGATCGAAATCCAAATTGTTTGTCATTAAGGATTTCGTGAGTATCTATGTAGTTAACACATTAATTTATCAAATACAAGTCTTTCTAAAATCTTTTAAAAACATGGTAAAAGTGACACTGGCCTATAATTGGAGAAGACTTCAGCGTCTTATTTTTTGTATATTGGTATAACCTTAGTTATTTTTAGTTTTTCAGGAACAATACCTGTTGAGATTGACATATTAAATATGCTTGTAAGAGGTTTTACGATTTCCTTAGCTACTCTCTTTATAATGAAATTTCCTATGTTATCATTACCAGCACTTTTTTTTGGGTTAAATTTATCAATAATTTCTATAATATCCATTTCCACAATTGGTTTCATGTACATGCTACTAAATCATGGATCATGAAGATCAATTGAGTAATATGATTTACGTTACTGTATATTTCATTTTTAAACTGAGTAATATGATTTGCGTTACTATACATTGCATTCTTAATAATGAGTCATATGATTTGCGTTACTTATAGAGGCCTTTCCTAACACAAAGTCATATGATTTGCGTTACTTATGAATTACATTCTTAACACTGAGTTACATGATTTGATTTACTTATACATTATATTCTCAACACCGAGTCATATGACTTGCTTTTATATATTACATTTTTAACACTGACTCAGATGATTTGCGTTAGGCCTACTTATTTATACATGCTATTTTTAACACTGAGTCATATGAGTCACGTATACATTTCATTCTTAACACTGAGTCATATGATTTTCGTTACTCATGCATTACATTCTTAACACACGGTGAGTCATATGATTTTCGTTAATTATGCATGTCATTCTTAACACTAAGTAATATGATTTGCCCTATTATACATAGCATTCTTAAATTATGATTTGCGTTTCTTATACTTCCATGATTTGCATTACTATAAATTCCATTCTAAACACAGAGCCACACGATTTGCGTTCTTAATACATTCCATTCTTAACACCAAGTCATAATGATTTGCAGTACTTATATACATTCCATTCTTAACACCGTGTCATAAGATTTGCGTTACTTATATATTCTATTCTTAACACTGAATTATATGATTTGCGTCAGACTCTAAATAAAAATTACTCACTGCTGAGTAAAAAGGAACAGCGCAACATAATGAGTGATTATAACTCAGTGTTGATTAAACTGTACTCAAATTGAGTAACATTTTTTAGTTAGTTTTACTATTTTTATTTGGAGTACTTCATACATTTCATTCCTAACACCGAGTTATATGATTTGTGTTACGTATATATTCCATTCTTGACATTTTGTTATAAGATTTGCGTTACTTATTACATATAAAGAGATTGCGATGTTCCATACGCAGCACGTTTTTACGTACGTTTTTACGTACGTTAATACGGTGTTAAATATTGCTAGTCTCGGTTCCAAACTGGATTGTGCTCATTCGTCAAGACGGAAAACAAGGCGCCTGGAATAAAGACTATAATATTCACTATAGACCTAGATCAGATATTATTAATTACTGATCTAGCTCAATAGAGGGCATAGTGATCGAAAAAATAATGGTTACCGCAGGCTACCGAGTCTCTGCCTAATTTAAACAGCACGTTATTTGATTTTGACTAAAAACCAAGGTTAACATGCTGCTTTAACTTAATTGTATTTTTCTGCTCTCCAAATATTATAGTTGCCCCAAAACATATATTTTGGTAGATTTAGGATCACTACATCCATATATCATGACTTTACTTTCAAATGAGACTTTTTCGTCCTGAAAATTTCATGAACTTGGACATGAGGTATAATCAGCATATTTCAACGTAGCACCTGCGTTTTATACCACGTTAGAATCCAAAATGTGAAATCGCAATGTCATTTTTTATACGCAAAGTATCATCCCCTGTTTGTTCATGCAATACGAAAAATATCACTGGCCTCGTGTGTTACGACCTCAAACCTGTGATATGTTTCGTATTGCATGAACAAACAGGGGATGATACTTTGCGTATAAAAAATGACATTGCGATTTCACATTTTGGATTCTATCGTGGTATAAAACGCAGGTGCTTGACGCAGCATTCAGTAGACATGAATTTAACATAGGCCTAAATAAATAAATAAATAAATCATTCAATAACACCACAATCCAAAAATGATCAATTTATAGGCCTACTCCAAACTCTTCCATGCATGCTTTACAGTTTCCGTCATGCAACTACCGCCAGGCCATGTAATACAGCGCGCGACGCGAGGTAGCGCGTAATTGCCGTCTCTATCGCATACGCGATCAGCACAGTTTACAATACAACGCGGGTATGCAGGCCCGCTAATTGCCGGTACTGATAAAGAGCTGAATAATACGGCTATATATTGTACGGTAATTTATGAACGCTGAACAATACGAAATTATATTATTTGGATATTAACCAATGAAATGTCGTTATTCATGTCTACTGAATGATAAAATGTAACCTTAATTTTGTCCCATTAAAAATATCTGTTTACGGGCAATTCCAAGCAAAATCATTCCGCAACGCGAATTTTGCATATGAATTATTTTTAATGCAGCAGCCAATTTGGATAGGTGAATAGTATAAATGGAAACTATTTTGGGTAAGTGAAAGATTAAGGTGGGAGAAACTTTTCCAAAGGACCCTAATTTGCATATGCAAACTTCGGAATGATGCTTGGAATTGCCCTTATATCCCCATGTTTTACAGGGCCTGATTTCCGGTATGATTTCATAACCAATATTGTCAATATAAATGTTGCTCCATCTTAAATAAGCCACCTTAAATAGACATATCTGCCTAAATAATATAACTCAGTCATACAAAGATTCTTGTCATTTGATTGGCCAATTAATTACCATTGATTATGTGTTATTTTAAGCATCTGCTAGTGTGAAATAATCACTTTTCCATTGCACTAACCTTGGCAACGCTGTCGCTGACAAACGCGAGCTATAGCACGAGCGCAGTGACCACCTCGACTCGTCAATTATAGATGTGGGGTTACTTCTAAAATAAATATAGTTTATAGTTGTTCTATTTATGTGGTTTTCCTGGTGATTTATAAAATAAAGTTGAAGAAAATGCATTTATTATGAGTTATTTAAAACAAATATTGAATGTGTTTATTCGTTCAATGGAAAGAATGCTTAAATTCATTCCGTGAACTATGAACTGTTCCTTCATCTCGAATGGAACAGTCCATATTTCATCTCATGAAAATATTCTTACCATTGTACTCATAAACATTCAATATTGGTACAACAACTGCATATACCATTTTTACCTTGGCGTGGCAGTGCGCATTTCATTGCGAGCAGCTTCAAATCGCGTCACTGCCGCTCCAAAGTGAAATGACTGGTACAGTTTGGCATATTTTTATTAGTACTAGGCCTACCCGTAGTTTTGTAAGCCATAATGCGGATCGTCTTGTCAAATGTATCTTTACATTCGTGTTCCGTTAGGTTCACCTTTGTTAGGAATATCTGCGTACACCTCAAGGTAGTTTGGAATATCTCTATCAGCTCTTATGGTGGCATAACCCATATTGTCAAGAGGTATTTCAATCCCCGTATCTTTGCATTGGTCTTCCGTTGAATTTGTTGGATCTTGTTCGTCAGGTGGTATGTAGGTTGAGTAGCCAGATAGGCCCTGTCCAGGTTTCCTTTCCTTGTCAAGAGGTATTTCAACCCCTGTTTCTTCGCATTGGCCTTCCACTGGATTTGTTGGATCTTGTACGTTTGGTTTTGTATAGGTTGAGTAGGCATATGGTTCCTGTTCATGTTTCCTTTCCTTGTCAAGAGGTATTTCAACCCCCGCATCTTCGTATTGGTCTTCCACTAGATTTGTTTGATTTTGTACGTCTGGTGTTGTGTAGGTAGATAGGCACTGTTCAGGTTTCCTTTTCCTAAGATCAATCAACCAATCAATCAATCAATCAATCAGTCAGTCAATCAATCAATCAATCAATCAATCAATCAATCAATCAATCAATCAATCAATCAATCAATCAATCAATCAGTCAATAAATCAATCAATCGATCAATTAATCAATTAAAACACTTGCATAAGTAACTAAATACCTATAATAACTATATCACGAGACCTGAAGTATTCGTGTCAAACTGCATAGGGTCTATCATCCTGGCCTGTGAATTTGATTTTTCTCTCCTATAAGTAGCCATGTCACAGTGGCTGCACAATAATTCTGCCACACTGTGCATGCAAGCATAACAGTAAATTGAAAAGCGCGCATCAAAGTTGTTCAAACATCCATGTCGAAACATTAATTTCCTCATATGTGCTATTTATCACAATTGTTTGAATTTTTGATATATGGTGTGTGAAACCTTTCTGTGACTACCATCAGTTTTTTTGAAATAAATATTGCTTCGTTTAAGAGCTACTACCTGTTTTTATTGATTGTTGAAGATCCCTCATAAATCAATAAATATAGGCCTTTTGAAATAAAAAGACCTACCACCATTTAGCTGAAATACTAATCTTTCTAAGCAAGTAAATTATTTCCATCGACAACGAATGGCACACTTGAGGAAAACGAGTTGAAACAATACATTTTTCAAAGTGGGTTTAAAGGGAGTAACATTCCAAACCACAATAGCTCTAAGCCATTGTGTGTGTCCAAGGCCACACCATTTTTGTATACGCGGTATAGTGGAGTGGCTGTTCCTCTTACCGTTTGTCTTCCCATGTTAATCCAGATAACAAAATGTTAATTTAAAGTCTCATTGCAAATGAATTTTTATTTTTACTTTTCGGATTTGGCTTTGAGCAATAGTAACACATACCATATTTATAGAAAAAAATGAAAATTCTATTCCAGACACCGTCAAAATGTCATAGTTTGTATTTTTTGTATTATATTAAAGTACGGTAATTCATAATTAACTGCAGATTCTTTACTCAACATCATAACAGGTTCATACTTGACAAATTTATGATGAATGAAAAGACTTTTATTAAATATTGAAAAAAAACCCCAAACTTACTCATGCCTAATTTACATAATAATATCATGAATATATAATTAGCTGTAATTAGCTAATTTGCATAATTAATTACTTTTTGTGTATTTTTTGTTATCAATTGAAATAACTTTGTATACATATGTGTGCAAAAAAACCGCGCCCTGATATCATGTACGGTTTTCTATTGGCATCAATTTTGCATATTAATTAGCTGAACTTAGTCATTTTTCAGCTTTAATTTGTCTGCAGATTGGCCGCAATTGCTAAAATAGTATTTTGGTTAATTTATTATAATTATTTAATGATAGATTTTTTAATTTTGTTTTCTTTGACGAAGTTAGAAAAGATATGCAATTAACCTGTGGTACTTAAATTAACGATGCTTTTTCAAGCAAGCGTCCAAATAAACCTTCAAAATCTCGAAATGTGCCAATTTTGTCATTACAGCAATTTGTGGCAGATTTGCATTCCATTAATGAGCATCTTAAAATTGACATTACATCACAATGCATTGACCGATTTCAATTCGGTTTTTTGATTTTTGATGCTTTAATAAAGCTCATTCATGTATATAGAAACATTAATTAACGTGTTTCTGCTGCGCTTATTTTTCAGGTGATATACCTACTATAAGTTTAGTATATCGGCAATTGTGACCAGTATTAGTTTGATAAGTGACACAACTTAGTATTACTTAAACAGAAAAAGAGACTGCGTTCTGAAAAGATATGTTGAAATATTCGATTACAATAACATATTACTGAGAAAGATAAGGCACAATATTCATGTTTATTTATAATAAATTATATCATATTTGTATTATTCAGCAGATATACCATACCTTTTACAGTATACCACAATGGCTGCTAGTATTATAGCAATGGTCACAACTCCAAGTGCTACTCCAACTCCTCCAAGTGCTATAATGATCGACGACATGCATGAAGAATCATCTACGAATAGTATTATAAAATATGTTAAGGTTTAACACAATATATTCTGTATATTTTTGAGAAACCCTTCTTCATCATCAGTGGGTGGTAACTGGAGGTTAAATATTACGAAAAGAGGGCTGGGTTAAATTCTACAGATGTAGAAAATAAATTAGAGATAGATGTAAACTTCCAGGTAACTTTCATTGATATCATACGAGTGGGTATCAAAAAGTTCTAAGCCTCAACAAGAAGGCTTGTTAGTAGACTCATGGTTCCAACATATTTTAACCTAGTCCCCCTTGACCTCAATGCACTTTAGCCAACGGTGTTTCAGCATTCTGAAGCCCCCATGGAAGAAAGCTTCATATTGGACCTCCAAGTAGGACTCCACGGCCAGAATGAGATCATTAACTGACTCATAATGGCGTCCACAAATTTCGGATTTGAGTTTTGGAAACTGATAGAAGTCAGATTGTGCCAGATCTAGTGAATAAGTTGGGTGGGGCAACAATTCAAAGCCACATTTGGCAGCTTCAGCCACTGCAATTTGTGCTCTATGGACAGGGGCATTGTCCTGCAGCAGAAGGACCCCAGCCCGCGACTTTCCTCTGCGTTTTTCATTAATGACTTCTTTTAACTGCTGTAGTTCTGACGCGTAGTACTCTCCAGTGATGGTTTCACCTCTTTGAAGGTAGTCAATCATAATGACACTCTTGCTACCCCCAAAACAGAGGCCATGACCTTTCCAGCAGCAACCACTTGCTTGAACTTAATGCGTCCACTACTTGCTTTGATTTTTTGATTCTGGTTCAAAGTGATGAACCCGTGTTTCATCCTGGGTGATAATTCAGGAGTAAAACTTATCCAGATCAGTCTGAAAATGCGCCATGCCTGGCAAGTTTCATATCTGGAGTCAGCATTCTCGGCACCCATCGTGCGGACAGCTTGCTCATGCCTAAGGTGTCAGTCAAAACACTTTAGATTGAACCAAAACTAATACCCATCTTGTCAGCTATTTGTTGGATAGTCAAGCGTCTGTCCTTCGGCACCACCCGGTGAATGGCGTCCACTTGATCTGATGTTGTTGAAGATCTTGGGCTTCCGGACCTTGGATCATCTTCCAAACTTTCCCTCCTCGCTTGAATTCAGCAGCCCATTTCTTTATGGTGGAATAGCTAGGAGAAGTATCACCAAGTGTGCTGACCATGTCTTCATGGATGGACTTAGGTGTCATGCCCTTTTATGAAGATATTTAATGACTGCATGAGCTTCTTGTTTATCCATTTTTGGATCTTTGCTGAATCTGAATACTTTCAAAGGACCTCACTTGAAAATAATAAATGACAGATATATGCAATGCATATCGGTGCATAACCTTATAAGGCAACACACTTTTTAATTACAATGTAAATTTGGAGATGCTGCTATGCCTTCTATATAGGTGAGGCTTAGAACTTTTTGATACCCCCTCGTACATCAAATAATGGACGCGCCATTAGATATCGGGGAGGGGCTAAGTAGTTTGACAAAGATAAAAAACGGTTTATCTCGCCATCTGAGCAAACGAAAAATTTGCTCCACCTCATATTGAAAAAAATGCTCGATCTTAGACCAACAAAAGCAAATTAATACTCCACCTTGGACAAGAAAAAAATATTTGGTGTCCGAAGGGTGAAAACAAATTGTCACAGTTAGTGAGGAAAAGTTAACCTCATATTTGACAATTTTAGCTTTTACATTTCAAATTGTCTAACGCTTCGCGCTAGTTAATTCCAGATAATATTTTGGCTTCGGTTAGTATGGTTGTCCAGCCAAAATTTCTCTATCATGTCGTCTGACGATATTGCCTTTAGGCGTGAAACTCAGAGTAAAGACTTCTATTCCTGAAGTTCTTAACTTGAATTTTCATTATCTCTCCCTTTTTGGGATTGAGCATCATTGTTGCCGGATGTTAATATAATATCATAATCAAGTTGTCTCGACGTATAAAGCACGTGGTTAAAACGTGGTTAAAAACAGGTGTGTACGACGTGCATTCTCTAAATTCAGCAAATTTCCATCGTCAACCGTGTAATTGAATGGATTATTTTGAAATTTTAAAACGCTTGAAATATCACAAAAAAATAGGCCTATGTTGATAAATAATATAAATACAAGCTAAAACCGTTGGGGTTCGATAATGAACCCCACAAAACTAACCGAGTATATTGGAAAATGCCATACGGCCGGGCGGTTTCACAAGTTGCCGGCTCGATCATGTCATCCGCCGCCTGGTTAAAAAGTCATGAACTGACCCCGATACAACGTCATTTACATCCTTGTAAAAAAAAGACGACACGATGGAGAACATTGGACTGGAGCCAAACTATTCCAGGGTCGGTCTGTACCCAAATGGGTCGTTAGAGAGCGCTTAACTACTTACCAGGAGCGTATTAAAAAAGGTGGCGACAAAAACTTCAAGTGCGCCTCCTTTCCCAAATTCCAGGATCCTCTACTGCTCCACAGTGACCCCGGACCCAAAGTGAAACATGTCCAAAATGACAAATGACATTAGAGATAAACAAACCTTATCTAAATTTAGTGATATCGAACCTTATTTAAAATTAGAGATAACGAACCTAATTTAAAATTAGAGATAGCGACCCTTACTTAAAATTAGAGATAGCGGGCCTTAATTAAAATTAAAAATAACGAACCGTATTTAAAATTAGAGATAGCGAACCGTATTTAGAGAAAGCGGGGCTTAATTAATATTAGTGATAGCGAACTTTAGTGATAGCGAACATTAGAAATAGCGAACCTTAGAGATAACGGGCCTTGTTAAAATTAGAGATAACGGGCGTTATCTAAAATTAGTGATAGCGAACCTTATTTGAAATAATGATATCGAACCTTAGAAATATCGAACCTTATTTCAAATTAGTGATATCAAATGTTAGTTATAAAGGACCTTATTTTTGTAATTAGTGATAGTGAACCTTCGGGATAGCGAACCGTAGGTATAGTGGTCCTTAGAGATAGCAGGATGTTACGGTGCTCCATCTTTCAACAGCGAGAGTGAGACAGTGGCAGATCTGTAGTATTATTGGGTCACGTCCCTTTGACCACAGACTTGAGCTGACTTGATCACAGTCTCGTAGACGCCTGCAAATATTGAACCTACCCCCGTCTCCGTTGAGAGATGGCTCATTAACGTTGATGTGACTTGAAGTCTCGTTTAAAGTGAAAGCCCCACTTTTGGTTCAAGTTCCTTGAGGAATTAGTTAAGGTTAAAATGTATCCATGTAATTTCTATTCTGTCTGTCATCAAAGTAACAGGTATATTGTCAGTTCTTCTGTGGAGAACTGGTCAAGTGGGGCTTCCTGTTTAGACTAAACTACAGAAGTCTCTGTTCATGACCTTTAACTAGTTCACAAAATATTCATGTGAGGCTAACAAATAAAGACCAAAAGGTCATGACCTATCGATACGGTCTCACTTTCGTAAAAGATAGAGTAGCATCTGAAAATGCCGAGGTAGGAATATGCCTACATTTTCATGTTTGGACCTAAAGTTTTAAACGTCATACCAAAACAGTCCAACTTAATTACGTTTGTTTTCTTACAACTAAATGGTCTTACCTGGTGGAGTATATGAATCTGGCAGTTCTGTAACAGTAGTTCCTGAAATGTATTACATGTTGTTGTAATTAAGGATTTGAAATTAAAGACACTTAAACATTGTCTCTTAAACTCATTCTCAGGTCATGATTTTGAAAGCTAAATAAGGTTTTATGATTATAGTCAACGTGACAATACTCGCACCACAAGCTCGCTCAGACAGGTTCTGGATTTTGGAGCTTGTAAAACCACGAGTTTAGGCCATGACCTTTCCAGCAGCAACCACTTGCTTGAACTTAATGCGTCCACTACTTGCTTTGATTTTTTGATTCTGGTTCAAAGTGATGAACCCGTGTTTCATCCTGGGTGATAATTCAGGAGTAAAACTTATCCAGATCAGTCTGAAAATGCGCCATGCCTGGCAAGTTTCATATCTGGAGTCAGCATTCTCGGCACCCATCGTGCGGACAGCTTGCTCATGCCTAAGGTGTCAGTCAAAACACTTTAGATTGAACCAAAACTAATACCCATCTTGTCAGCTATTTGTTGGATAGTCAAGCGTCTGTCCTTCGGCACCACCCGGTGAATGGCGTCCACTTGATCTGATGTTGTTGAAGATCTTGGGCTTCCGGACCTTGGATCATCTTCCAAACTTTCCCTCCCTCGCTTGAATTCAGCAGCCCATTTCTTTATGGTGGAATAGCTAGGAGAAGTATCACCAAGTGTGCTGACCATGTCTTCATGGATGGACTTAGGTGTCATGCCCTTTTTATGAAGATATTTAATGACTGCATGAGCTTCTTGTTTATCCATTTTAGGATCTTTGCTGAATCTGAATACTTTCAAAGGACCTCACTTGAAAATAATAAATGACAGATATATGCATATCGGTGCATAACCTTATAAGGCAACACACTTTTTAATTACAATGTAAATTTGGAGATGCTGCTATGCCTTCTATATAGGTGAGGCTTAGAACTTTTTGATACCCCCTCGTACATCAAATAATGGACGCGCCATTAGATATCGGGGAGGGGCTAAGTAGTTTGACAAAGAAAAAAACGGTTTATCTCGCCATCTGAGCAAACGAAAAATTTGCTCCACCTCATATTGAAAAAAATGCTCGATCTTAGACCAACAAAAGCAAATTAATACTCCACCTTGGACAAGAAAAAAATATTTGGTGTCCGAAGGGTGAAAACAAATTGTCACAGTGAGTGAGGAAAAGTTAACCTCATATTTGACAATTTTAGCTTTTACATTTCAAATTGTCTAACGCTTCGCGCTAGTTAATTCCAGATAATATTTTGGCTTCGGTTAGTATGGTTGTCCAGCCAAAATTTCTCTATCATGTCGTCTGACGATATTGCCTTTAGGCGTGAAACTCAGAGTAAAGACTTCTATTCCTGAAGTTCTTAACTTGAATTTTCATTATCTCTCCCTTTTTGGGATTGAGCATCATTGTTGCCGGATGTTAATATAATATCATAATCAAGTTGTCTCGACGTATAAAGCACGTGGTTAAAACGTGGTTAAAAACATGTGGTGTACGACGTGCATTCTCTAAATTCAGTAAATTTCCATCGTCAACCGTGTAATTGAATGGATTATTTTGAAATTTTAAAACGCTTGAAATATCACAAAAAAATAGGCCTATGTTGATAGATAATGTAAATACAAGCTAAAACCGTTGGGGTTCGATAATGAACCCCACAAAACTAACCGAGTATATTGGAAAATGTCATACGGCCGGGCGGTTTCACAAGTTGCCGGCTCGATCATGTCATCCGCCGCCTGGTTAAAAAGTCATGAACTGACCCCGATACAACGTCATCTACGGACGTCGTTAGTACGCAAATTTATGACGTTGTTTCGACGTATAAAGCACGTAATTACAACGCCGTATAAATGTCACGGTCTGGCCCCGATACAACGTAATCTACGGACGTCAAAATTACGTTAATTTGTGAACTCGTATTCGCGTTGTGATAACCTTATTATCGGACGTAGCTGTAACATCGTAGTGACGTTGTTTCGACGTTCACAACTTGACGTCGAAACAACGTCAAAATGACGTTACATTAACGTCCGTGAATAACGTTGTCATTACACGAATACGAGTTCACAGATGTACGTACTTACAACGTCCATATGTTACGTTTATTCCACTTTATATAACTTTTAGACGACGTTTTCACAACGTAAAATTGTTAGCTGGGCACGTGAGCAAACCATCATGTACTTAATGACAAGTTGGAAATTAAGTTGTTCTAATATGTTTGTTGCGCCATTGCATTGCTAGACACTGATCGTAACGAGTCCAAAATAAAGTCAGAGGATACAACAATCCAAACACATCTCAAAAAATTATTTGATTCATATACATAATATTCACCTTTTTGGTCATCAGTAAAGCATTTTGGAATTTCTCCAAGCCAGGATCCAGTATTTAAACAAGACAGTTGTTCATCTCCTATTCGGTGAAAGCCTTCCCTACAGTACACGGTGATGACATCCCCATATGCGTACACATTCTTTGCCGGAACAACAGAGCCCTCATCAGAATGGATGATCATTGCTGGAAGACATCCTTGTAAAAAAAAAGACGACACGATGGAGAACATTGGACTGGAGCCAAACTATTCCAGGGTCGGTCTGTACCCAAATGGGTCGTTAGAGAGCGCTTAACTACTTACCAGGAGCGTATTTAAAAAGGTGGCGACAAAAACTTCAAGTGTGCCTCCTTTCCCAAATTCCAGGATCCTCTACTGCTCCACAGTGACCCCGGACCCAAAGTGAAACATGTCCAAAATGACAAATGACATTAGAGATAAACAAACCTTATCTAAATTTAGTGATATCGAACCTTATTTAAAATTAGAGATAACGAACCTTATTTAAAATTAGAGATAGCGACCCTTACTTAAAATTAGAGATAGCGGGCCTTAATTAAAATTAAAAATAACGAACCGTATTTAAAATTAGAGATAGCGAACCGTATTTAGAGAAAGCGGGGCTTAATTAATATTAGTGATAGCGAACTTTAGTGATAGCGAACATTAGAAATAGCGAACCTTAGAGATAACGGGCCTTGTTAAAATTAGAGATAACGGGCGTTATCTAAAATTAGTGATAGCGAACCTTATTTGAAATAAAGATATCGAACCTTAGAAATATCGAACCTTATTTCAAATTAGTGATATCAAATGTTAGTTATAAAGGACCTTATTTTTGTAATTAGTGATAGTGAACCCTAGGGATAGCGAACCGTAGGTATAGTGGTCCTTAGAGATAGCAGGATGTTACGGTGCTCCATCTTTCAACAGCGAGAGTGAGACAGTGGCAGATCTGTAGTATTATTGGGTCACGTCCTTTGACCACAGACTTGAGCTGACTTGATCACAGTCTCGTAGACGCCTGCAAATATTGAACCTACCCCCGTCTCCGTTGAGAGATGGCTCATTAACGTTGATGTGACTTGAAGTCTCGTTTAAAGTGAAAGCCCCACTTTTGGTTCAAGTTCCTTGAGGAATTAGTTAAGGTTAAAATGTATCCATGTAAATTCTATTCTGTCTGTCATCAAAGTAACAGGTATATTGTCAGTTCTTCTGTGGAGAACTGGTCAAGTGGGGCTTCCTGTTTAGACTAAACTACAGAAGTCTCTGTTCATGACCTTTAACTGGTTCACAAAATATTCATGTGAGGCTAACAAATAAAGACCAAAAGGTCATGACCTATCGATACGGTCTCACTTTCGTAAAAGATAGAGTAGCATCTGAAAATGCCGAGGTAGGAATATGCCTACATTTTCATGTTTGGACCTAAAGTTTTAAACGTCATACCAAAACAGTCCAACTTAATTACGTTTGTTTTCTTACAACTAAATGGTCTTACCTGGTGGAGTATATGAATCTGGCAGTTCTGTAACAGTAGTTCCTGAAATGTATTACATGTTGTTGTAATTAAGGATTTGAAATTAAAGACACTTAAACATTGTCTCTTAAACTCATTCTCAGGTCATGATTTTGAAAGCTAAATAAGGTTTTATGATTATAGTCAACGTGACAATACTCGCACCACAAGCTCGCTCAGACAGGTTCTGGATTTTGGAGCTTGTAAAACCACGAGTTTAGGGTAAATCAATAGGGAGTTTGCGAAATGAAGTTTGAAAATTTACTTCAAATTCCACTTCACATATATCGATTAGGTTCCTTGCTCAGATTTACTTCAACGCTAACGTCTGTTTGGTTACTGCAACAACAGCGTCTTGTCGCTTAAACTCGAGACATGTGTATGAATGGGCGATGAAAAAAAGAGTATGTGTAAGCGACTGCTGCCTCGGGACTGCTGCAAGATTTCTTCATTTTGTTTGGTGAAGTAGGTTGTTGGTCACACTCCAAGACCAAAGACTCTACCTAAAGCGCTTCGTTTGAAAAAACATGAAAGGACTCGCCAGGCGATGACCTTCTCAACTCAGATTATGTCGACCGCCAGCGCTAATCTACGTATCATATTATTTTTGAACTCGCCATAATGTTTCAATTAAGTATTCTTATGATAGCAGGCCTATGTTAATTTAAAGGGCATATCTTCTGCAAAAACAAGTAGTTTAACTCCATTCGAAGAGAATAATTATTACATTACGAATTGAAACTTGTTGCAATTTTTTTATGCGTATTTCTCCTGAAAAAAGAGAAATTGTGTTGGTAAAATTCGGGCTCGTACGGGTCCTTCCACCGTTCGAAGCGAAATTAATTTTCAAGACAGCGGGCTGAATGACGTAAGTAAATGAAATCGTAAAATAATGAAGCGGACACTATAGGGGAGATTGAGGTAATCCCGAACACCTTTTCATTTAAGCCTATTACTACACATTAAATCAACGTAAGATAGAATAAACCATACCAATATCAATAGTGGGATTACCCTCCGATCTCCTATGTTCACGATAACACATGAGCCTTGAGCTCTTTTTATATTCATTCATGTATAAATGCGCGACCTTCAATGGTCAACAATAGGTTAGCTACCGGCCCATTGAAATTGTTTATTTGCATAATAAATACATTATTCATCACGCTCAAATTCTAAGCTCAAAATATTTTTTTAAATAATTTTTAGTCCAAATATTTCCCATGATGTTGATATACATATGAATTGTAATATCACAATTTATAAATATATAATAAACAAGCGGCTGATTTTATCCATATGTTTAAAAAATATTAAATTTGTAATATTTGATTCAGCGTTTTTTCTGAGAACAACAACAGTATACGTTCTGTGCATTGAGAGTGTTTACAGTCCATTCTCTCAAAGCGGGCACATTTCATGACGTCAAACTTTTTCTAGGTCAAATCTGTCTCGAAGCAACTCACCACCTACAGTTGGTTTTTGCGGAATATCAATTTTAAACGTCTAATTTCTCAAAAAGGAGTCATTTTCATTGTCCTTATAATATTAGCTTGCCAATGATATGATGTTGTCCGAGCAATATATATAAAGGGTCAATTATTAAGATTTTAACGATTTGTTTTGTCAATTTCATATTTCCATTTTACAACACAAAGCATAAATTAAACACCTATTATTTCTTTCCCCCTTTCTCAATCTCTCTCCGTTTCCCTTCCTGTTTCCCCTCTATGTACGTGCACCCAGTACACACATATGTACACGTAACACATTGTCTCCATACGGGTCGTATGGGCACGGTAAATGCCGTGATGGGATGGATATGCTGTATTAGCTTGTATTACAGCATACGTATGGGCGCGGTGTACCTCGTTGTCAAAATACGTAGTACAGGGTGTCCAAAAAAAGAGGCCCCTCATTGCGCCCTCTTTTTCTCCTATTTCTGAAAAGTTGATTAAATATATTTTGGTATGTAAAGAAACCTTTAATCGTTAGCTTTAATAAACCAAAACAATTATTTCAATCGGCTCACAACTTTTGAAGATATGTTATTTTGAATAAAAGTACCCGTTTTTCACTCTGTCCACGGATAGCAAACAGAGTGGTTGGGATGGCTCATGCTGTGGAGTGGCCTGCACGATCACCAGATCTCATATCACTTGATTGTTTTCCTTTGTGGCAAAATCCAAGATCTTCGCAAACGTATTACTGAATGCATTCGCAAGTATCCGGCGCACAAGGATGGTACGCAACGCAATTGATGCAATGAGGACCAGGGGTGAAACCTGTATTCGCCAAGGAGGCAACCAGGTAGAGGGCAGAGCAGCACAGTAAACTCACTTCAGAGGAACTAAAGACAAACCAAACAGCCTTTTAGGGCTACCTTTTATCCTAAAAAGAGAAATGACTTATGTTGTAAATAAAAAAAGAAAGGAAGAAACAACAAAGTAAGAAACATAATAAAACAAAAAGGCATAAATAACCAAGAAAAAATAAGTAATTGCAAGTAAAGCAAAAGAAGTCCCATTCGGCATCCATTTTACCCACAAATTAATGACACTATTAACAAAATCCATTGCCCATAAACACACCGGTAAAGCCCATTCCATAAATAAAGATATTTTATAAAGTTATCATTGAGGAATGTTTGATATTCATGCATGGTATGTGTAATCCTTTTCAATCTTTGAAGTAGCGAAACCTTCTCCGTGGACAGGGTGAAAAACTGGTACATTTCTTTAAAAGAGCATATCTTCAAAAGTGGTGAGCCGATTGATATAATTGTTTTGGTTTATCAAAGCTAACGACTCAAGGTTTTTTTACATACCAAAATATATTTGATCAACTTTTCAGAAATAGGAGAAAAAGAGGGTGCAATGAGGGGCCTCTTGTTTTTGGGACACCCTGTACGTATTTTAAATTTGTAACATTTATTAATTAAGGGATCTAAAATGAGCGTTTATGGCGTTTCGACAGTATTTTTGTGGGACATGAGAGCACCTCAGACGTATCGAATTGCATTCTGAATACGAAGCATGCCTTTCTGATATCAAATAATTTTTATTTTTTGAAATTCGCGATATAATACAAATTTTATGACAAATTATTAAAATTTGATATTTTTCAAATTTTTGATATATAACAGTCCTCGAAATAAATTTTATAAATCTAATGATATATTCGTAAAGTGTATGTAGCTGGGAGGAAAAGCCGATGATTAATTGAAAATGTTGACCTTTTATATTAAAGATATGGAAGAGACCTATTTTTTTGGTGTTTTGGGAAAAAAATCCATATCTTCAATACGAAAGGTCAAAATTTTCAATTGATCGTCGGCTTTTCATCCCACCTACATACACTTTAAGTATAAATCATCAGATTTATAAAGTTTACTTCAAATACTGTTAAATATCAAAAATATCAATTTTTAATGATTTGCCATAAAATGTGTATTACATTGCGAATTTCAAAAAATCAAAATTATTTGATACCAGAAGGACATTCTTCGTATTCAGAATGCAATTCGATATGTCTGATGTGCTCTAATGTCCCACAATAAATACTGTCCAAACGTTCATACCCCTTCCCTTAATAACCCTAACCCCTAACCCTAACCCCTAACCCTAACCCCCCTAACCCTAAATCCTAACCCTAAACCCTAACCCTATTAAAACCCTTACCCTAACTCTAAACCCTAATCCTAACCCTAAACCCTAACCCTAAACCCTAATCCTAAACCCTAATCCTAAACCCTAGCCCTAACCCTAAACCCTAACCCTAATCCCTAACCCTAACTCTACTTTTTTCTTTTACATTTTACCCCATAATTTCCCTCATTCTTCAAGCCCTGCCCTCTTGAGGGAAATTATGGGGTAAAATGTAGACACGCATGCTGTTGGTAAGATTGCGGATACGTTGCTGATCCAATTCCTCCCATGCTCTTTGCAGGATCCGTGTAAACTGTGGTAAAGTGGTGTTGTCTCTTACTTGCTCATGAGCGGCCGATCGTGCGATTTGGTCCCAAAGATTCTCAATTGGATTCATATCCGGCGATCTTGCTGCCCACTCTAATCTCTCATTACCCTCATCCTCTAGGAAACGTGTAGCGAACCTTGCTGGGTGTGCTGAGGCATTGGCGTCCATGAAGATAAAGTCTTGCCCTACGGCTGCAGCATACGGCAGGCTAAGGATCTCATTGACATAGCGTACTCCATTGAGATTTCCTTGAACCACTACTAAGTCTGTCTTTCATTGGTACTTATTCCCACATCATCACACTGCCCCTTTCATTAAGATCTACCTCTTGGATACAATCCTCACGCATCTGCTTTCCTATGCGTCTCCAAATCCTGTGCCGTCCATCGACTTTCTTCAGGAAGAAGCGAAACTCGTCGCTAAATAATACATTGGCCCACTGTTGGCGACGCCAATGACGATAACGTCTGGCAAATGCCTCGGGTCTTCGTCGATGGTCTGGTGTCAGTCTGATGTTCTTGACTGGTCTTCGGGCATTCAGGCCTACTTCATGAAGTCTGATCCTGATCGTCTGCACGCAAGAGTCAACCTCAACTTGCCCTCCTCTTCTAATTCCTGCAGTTCCCCATGTCAAATTCCAAGGATTTACATTGTGCTGCCATCGTGTATTTATCATTTTATTGTCGCCGTTATGTAACTGCAATCGGTAGAATTCTCATTCTATTCTCAGATGATGGTGGATGCGATATCGCCATTTTTGACGTCGCCATAGGATTAACACATAATCGTGAAATCTTCACAAACAATTCTAAATTTGTTATGTTGTGTCAAAGCAAAATTATCTTACTCTAAAACCGTTAGGGTACGACAATGTACCACACTGTAAGCATGTTATTTTTCAATTTATAACTGCTAACCGTGTATTTTGAATGGGGCTGTCAGCCTTGTATTTTCGCCAGCCTCGAACGTCACGTGACGCTTGACCTATGCGGCCTGACTATTCCCAGTACAGTACGACAGCAACTTAGCTCACTTCCGGTAATTTTTACCGGCGTGACCTCTGCTGTTACGTAACGTAATGTTGAAAATCAGGTGGCAAATACAGTTTTTCAGAAAACATCAAAAAAATGGAATACACGAGTCGTTTCTCCCTTCATTTCCACATTGAGCCCATAGATAAGATATGAAACACGAGTATAAGGCAAACAGTAACGTGTAAAAGTCCAATTATTGTGGAGAAAATGAATGTTTATTGTGCGCGAAGTAGCCTAAAAAATGAAAAAAATGCATGTCACGATCACCAAAATGGTTATATCTGCAACTATGAACCAACGCCGGTTATATGCTTTTCTGTAATGATAGATATTAACTAACTTGAGCTTGTATTAAATTTTCAGCGAAAATGATTGGTGGAATAATCTAGTCGTAGGTTGGAAAGTTGCTTTCAAAAGGGCTTCTCCTCGCAATCGTGCGTGACCATTAGTGACCAGTGTCACCAGGAAAATTAACAGCCGGCCTTGTCCATATATCGATTAATAATTGTCAGGATCGTCCAGTTGACTACAGTGATATTTATTTATTCATACAAAATACTGCCCTGTCTTACAAAATATCGAAGTCAATATAAAACGTAATTTCAAGCCATTTGACTGAACTTACAAACAGTTTATAAAAGATTTTTGTTGAACGAGACACTGAATTAGAAATAACATTGCAAAAGGTACGTGAATAAGTTAGCAGGTTGTGATGGTCTAGTGGCTAAGGCCGTGCCTGGAGTGCGAGAGGTTGGAAGTTCGAACCCTACCATTGCGGTTTTTTTTAAAAATATTTATGATATTAGTAAACAAATTTCAGGAATGGTTTCTGATCATTTGAAGCAGAAATAATGAGGTAAAATGAAAGAAAGCATTTTTTTTATCTTGACCGCCGTGTGGTGTTCTATAATTAAAGTTACTCTAAACAACGAAACGCTGATTCCAATTTTGTGTATGTCTGGGTAGGGTGTAAGAACGGTGTAAAAATTACAAATAATATTATGCCAAAATATTAATCAGGTTTGAAATTCGTAAATTATGGCTGACGCTATCTCATTTTTTAATATGTAGGCCTACACATAAAGAAAAACATTGCAAACGTGTTGCATAGAAATATTTTCAAATGATCATATAAATACTGACGGACCTACACACATACACCATAGGCCTAACAGAACAAGAGAGAAAAAAAATCGAAATGCTGTAGGATTCGAACCTTCAACCTCTCGCACTTCAAACCACGGCGTCAACCACTAGACCATCACAACCTGCTATACCATACTCGTATCTTTTACAATCTTATTTCTCATTCAGGGACTCGATCAACAATAATATTTTTAAAACTGCTTTCAGTTCAGTCAAATGAGGTGATACTACTTTTTATATTGACTTCAATATTTTGTAAGTCAATGCAGTATTTTGCTTGAATAAATAAATATCACTGGAGTCAACTGGACGATTCTGACGATTATTATTCGATATAATGACAAGGCCGGCTGCTATTTTGCTAGTGACACTTGTCACTAACGGGTCACGCAAGATTGCGACACGGGGCTGTTTTGAGAGTAACTTTCCAACCTACGACTCGATTATTCCACCAATCATTTTCGCTGAAAATTTAATACAAGCTAACGTTAGTTAATACACACCTATGACGTCGCGCTATTGTTTTACCGCTCCATTATTTTCCACGAATGGAGCGATGATCACAATAACACGCCATTCGTAAATGCCTTTCTCTTTTCTCTGAAAAGCAAATACTTTTCAGGGAAAAAGTACTGGCATTTACGAATGTAGTGTTAATATCAATTGCACTTTTGAAAAGCAAGTATTTGCGAAAAGTGCGGTATTGTTATCATCACTTCATTCATGCAAAACAATGATACGAAAAACAAGAAGAAAATGATTTTCATTAATACAATAAATTGAGGAAGCGGATAGCAACATTTGCACAGTATTGTCATGGGACCTGAGAGCACATCAGACATATCGAATTGCATGCTGAATACGAGGATTGTCCCTATACCTAATAATAATAATAATTTTGATTTTGTGAAATTCGCGATATAATACAAATTATTAAAATTTCATATTTTTATATTTTTCCAAATGTAACAGTCCTCGAAGTAAACTTTATAAATCTAATGATATGTAATTAAACTATAGGCCTATGTAGCTGGGATGAAAAGCCGACTCAATTGAAAATTTGACCTTTCATATAGAACTTAAACATTTGTTTCAAAAAGACCTACATTTTTAGTGTTTTGAGGAAAAAATCTATATCTTTAATAATGAAGGTCACAATTTTCATATGATTGACGGCTGTTCAACCCAACTTCCTACTATTTACTGCATATCGTTAGATTTATACAATTTACTTTGAGGACTGTTAAATTTCAAAAATATCAATTTTTAATAATTTGCCTTAAAATGTGTATTGTATCGCGAATTTAATAAAAATCTAAATTATTTGATATCAGAAGGATGTGTCTGATTTGCTCTTAGGTGCCACAAACAAAATACGTAAAACGTCGCTATCCGAGCCCTTACAATGCAATCTGTGAAAAGCAAGTCAAGATCAAAACGGGCAGGTTAAATTGTTGGCTAAGTACGTTGTACTTATTATGCAAGATGTGTTTTACCCTCACTTAGGCTTTACTTCGTAGGCCTTTACTTTTATTTATTTGGACCTTTCTTTCTACGCTTACTGTTTTTTATAACATTTTTTTCCTTCTTTATATTTTTATACGTTTTCAGTGGCTTAGGCCCTACATATAATTTGTCATATTTTGGGCAACATTGCTACATATACATAATACACATTCTGTATCAATGTATTTAGGCCTATGAATCTGTTTATTTTCAAATCGTTCTCTTCGGGCATGTTTAATAATGATAAAAGCCACAGTAGGTCTATTTTCTGTATAATTTTTATTTGTCATTAGTATATTTGATGTTTCATCTGATGGTATTTTGGCATGCTTGAATATTTACTTACATCGATCAGTAGGCCTATCCGATACCGTAAAACGGGTAACTTTGGGCACTTTTCAGAGTTTTTAAACCACTGCTTCCAAACAAAACCAAATATATTTCTAATTATCTCTTTTTTATGACGTTAGGGTTCCTTCTACACCTTGAAGTTTAAAAAGATTTTGGAATAATTTTGAAAGGGTGCCCTAGGGGTTGAAAATAGCCTGACCAAAGTTACCCCGCATTTGGGGCAACTTTGGTCAGAGTATTAGGCTACATTCCATGAAGAAAAGAAAATGAAAAAAATTGATCTTCGCTGTATATGGGCAAGGTTTTGTTTTTTGTGACATTTATCCCCATGCAAAATTAAGCAAGCACGCATCCTTGCTCACAAATATCGCTTTTTATTTTGTCTGAAAAAAATGTAAAAAAATGCTCATTTTTGGTCAAAATGCCAATATTTTCGTAACTTTCAAAGAAATTGGACATGAGCGACTTCTTCCAAATATATTTCTTAACAAATTGAGACCAAATATGACTAAAAACAATATTGCTGTACGGAAATATGACCAAAAAAAATATATTTGAACGACCAAAGTTACCCCGCTTACCGAAGTTACCCCCATTTTACGGTAATTAAATATTACAATGTTAGGGACGCTCCATTTGATTTCGGAAGGGGACTGGAAGTTGAGGTGGCTTTTATTTCGCGTCGAAGGCGGCGAAGTTTGTTTTGTTTTTTGCCGACAAAGTTCAAGGACAATAATAGGCCTAGGTAAAATGTGTTGTAGTACATTTAAAATTTTCGTACCTTTTCGTACCTGATTTTGGTCCTTCTGCTGCGAATCAACGATATATATCCTCGGAATGATTCCATCACAAAATTATCCAAGATAAACAATAGTGTCCATAATTGCATGGTTGTTCCAAAATCGTAAACTCGATTCACAGAGAAGAGTATCATTGCTCAGGTATAGCGATAGGTGTAGTTTTCTTGAGGTTGACAACTGTAATGACCATTTCATATGAGCCTATACATGCTATATGACCTTTTGCCAATTTTCTTTATTATGCAAAATAGAGACCTAAACGCAACATGACGCAACTACTTCAACAGTTAATACATTAGAAGTGGGCATAAAGAACTATTGATGGTCTAATCACTTTAATGATTTTACGAATCTACGTTTATTCAATTTGTGTAACAAACATTTTAAATCTTTATAATTCAAGAAGGTGGTTACGGATGATTTGAACTAAACACCTGGATCGTGATATGATGGGTATTTCTATAGAAATTTTACATAAAGCTGAGTCGGACTATTTTTGCACTCGCACCTAAAATTTAGTACGATCATTATATTAGTGTATTGTCCGGCATCAATGAGTAATTGATCAATTTGTAAAGAGCAACCTATTTCAATAACACTCCATTCGTGAAAAATAATGGAGCGGTAAAACAATAGCGCGACGTCATAGGTGTGTATTAAGTCGGTTAATGGCCGCGGATTAGAACGTGAGTGGGTAAGAATGGCTTCGCCGCTCCGCGGCTCAGCCATTCTTACCCACTCACGTTCTAATCCTTGGCCATTATCCTATACTTAATATCTATCATTAGAGAAAAGCATACGACCGGCGTTTACTCACTGTTGTAGATATAAGCATTTTGGTGATCGTGACATGCAATTTTTCTAATTTCCCGGCCACTTTGGACATGTTCAAGCTTCTTTATTTTCAATATTATTCAACATTTACTCGTTTTTTGTTCTTTGCACAAATGTTTGGTATCTTATCCGTGATCATGGTACGCAATTTAAGCAAAAAACGACCCGTGTCTCCCATTTCTGGAGCTATTTCGCTAAAACATGTTTGCCGGTCAAATTTTCAACATTTAGTTACGTAACCCGTGTTCACCAACCCGTAAAAAATTTCTATCGAACAAAAGAGGTCACGAAGTTGCCGTCGTACTGAGTAATAATTTTAAAAGAACTGGTTCTAATTTTATCGCACGATAAGACGTTAACCTCTCTGTGAACAGATGAATGACATTTCCCTGCGTAATACAGTTTACTGCAAGTTTTGAAACGTGGTTAAATTTCATTCAACTTCCGGTAACTTGTGGGTACATGAATGAATCTCAACCATTTTTACACCACGCATGTAGGACGAGCCATGCCACATAATATTTGTTAAATTTTGAAAATATATTGAAAACTTTTTGAGTTATTCAAAAAAATATTAGGGGGAAACTTAGAAGTTGTGTTACCTGTATAGCCCGGTATGATGTGCTTTAGAAAGGTTGGAAAAATATTACATTAGCGAACTATACTCTTAAAAGCTAAAAAGTTGACACAAAAAAAGCTCACAGCTGAAGTTAAGGCCTGTCAAAATCGAAAATCTTACACTGGAAGACTAAATTTCACGCCTAAGTTTAACTGAAATTTTTACTGAACAATTGAAAATATTTACTTTTCATTTAGTCGAGAAAATATATTTTCACGTAAAAGGCGTACCTCACAATGTTGCTCATTTCAACACTGAATTTAATCAGTTCCAGTGCCTAATTAAATGACTGAGTGAACCGTGTATGACAATGGCCGTCAAGTGTCAAGCGTTCTGAGTGTATAGGCGTTACTTAACTTTGAGAAAGTGTTTATTTTAACCAAAATTTCCAAGTAGTGGAAACGGTAAATGTGCATTGGTTGCTCCGTTGCTTTTTTCCACTAATTTTGGGATGGTTTACAATGGACCACTCAATAACTACTAGTATGTTTTTTGTTTTTTTTTCTTTTTGCTGAGTTGGTGATGTTAAAAAATGATGACTCATTTAAGAATATAATCATGCCTAGCTTTGGCTTCTGTTCATGACAAAACTATTTAAATTCACTAACGCGTAGCCCAACCTATAACTAAACAATTAGTTATTTGCCCGTGCATCGAAAACAACGATTACCAATACCGGGAAACTTATTTCTTGTTGTTTTAGACCCTGATTGAAAGGGTTTGGGAAGTTGGGTCCCATGTCTCACCCTCTTTACTGCTGGAGAAACCTAAAATCTTTATTAATTTTGCTAAGATACTCATGTTCTCTTAAAGTGTGTAGGTTTCTGAGATATCCTGAGGTGCTTTATCACCAGAAACAAATTTGTTCAATCTTTGGATGGACCGCCGATGCTGCTTCGATGCTCGTTATTAATGAACTAATTAATCAGAATCAGGCACATTCTCCGATAAAGTGTCCAAAAAGCTAAATCTGTGTCGCCCATAGTGTCAAGTCGTATTCAGACTTGTTTCGTCAGAAAGAAATGACTTTTATTAATATAACTAATACTTAGGAGTTGCTTTCTAAAATGTGTGAGGCTAGAGGTTGTAACATGTCTAGAAAGTATAAAACAATAAAGCTGATTATGCATGTCCATTCTTTTCCTCCATGTCGCCAGCCAAGGTACGTTCCGTATAATGTGTCCCTGTTCGTTAAACATGCGCGCATAATAATGGAATATAGGTACTTTTCATTAGTGGTATCATGCCCTAATTATAAAGTATAAAACATCACAACGCAAGTTATTAAATTTTTCCAACAGGTCTTTGAGACTATGTCGCATAAAATTGTTCACAGATACGTTACCATATTTCTAATGAATAACAATCTGTCAAAATAACTGGCTATATGAATGTTCCCATATGTTATGGATCAAGCAGGCTCTATAGTTATATTATATATGTGGTACATAACACAATGGTTTCAAAGTAAAAAAATCAGGTCTATTAATGGCAAAAATTCCTGACGTTACGTTCATGCGTTCACAGATACGTTACCTAAATTCTACTCCCCTCGGAAAAAACGCTGTGATAAATGAAGCCAAATACCATACCAGACTTTAGTACATTGGGTGATGACTGATCAAGTATGGGTATTAAGTCGGTAAGTTTTTACACTTGCACGATTAAGACAAAAGTGGGAAAGGGCTTCACAGATACGTTACCACTGATACGTTACCCCCAATGCGTACAAGTAATATTGCTCAAAAATGAAGTATTGTTGAAAAATCACCCATGCATTGTTTTGTGTTCTGAAACTATTAAAGTTTACGATTCTGAATGATTTTCACGAATTCTTCGTGGTTGGCATTTTGCAATTCCTGAGCCCAAACTTGGACGCTTTATCTGAGAATGGGCCATCAATGCTAAATTTTTATTGATCAATGTCGCTAAAGGCAAAAAGTAATATATTATCACAATTATTAGTCTAACAATATTAAATTGATTGATTTCATTAAAAATAAGGATCAACCCAGCATCGATGGTCGTTCGAAAGATCGAACTAATTTGTTTCTGGTGTCTTACCTCCTGCACCGTAAGCATTGGCTGCATAGGCGTAGGAAGAATCAGCACCGATAGCATAAACAATCACAGCGAATCTTGCCATGGGATGGGTATGAGATACGGTGTGATGTCCAATAGACACATTACTACGTAAACAGCACATCGAGTTATCAGATGAGCTGAGTGAATCCGAGCTCATGAAATGTGTTCCATCCAATAGAACTCCATCATCCATAACATAGTCACATTCTAGTATTACATTGATGTAATATGTGTACAGTCCACCAGTGTACTCAATAACAGGGAATGTTACTTCAGCAGTGAACGCTGTGTTTGGTGTGACGCTAAGCATAGATGGATCACCACGATCAGGCGTATTGGCATTGGAACCCTTCATGTACTGTACCGCCATGACGGGCTGATCAGATGTAAATGACACAACAGTATTCTCTGTAACATCTTCTTCATGAAAGGACTCAGCTGCAATATGTGTAATGTTGCCGTCAGACATGTACAATGTAGCTGAATAAATCGTAGTAAACACTCTGTATACGTAACCAGAATTTAAACTTAGAAAGGGAGTGAAAGTGAATTTGTACCCCCAACTATGTACAGGTGGTAGTTGTTCTATTAAGCCATCCAAACAACACACTTTTTCGTCAGGTACATATGTAATTACACCAGAGATTACAGCTATTGGCTTGTTACTCTGCACAAAAGTTCCTGACAGATCTTCACCTTCATCACTATCAAATCGGTAGCTCTCGTGTCGTTTTAGAATGATTTGGACAGTTTTCCCTGCAGGAGTTGTGATGTTAATTGACGTGTTTGGGTAGATTGATGAGATACATAAGAATGACGGAAAGCGTGTGTCGTAAGGTTTGTATGATGCTACATAGTACTGTGTGCCTAATTGTGAAGTCGAGTATACTAAATATGTGTCACCATCTTTGTTTTCATTGTCTACAACAAACACTAAACTTTCACCGGATGATCGAACAAATATAGTTCTTTCTTGAACTCCAGAATTTGTAAGACGCACTTCATTCATTGACAATCTGATATCCAGAGGATTGTCCCGACTGATGGTATTAGTAACATTATACCCACCACCTGGGATGGTCAAGGTAGTGAATATTGGTACTAATGACGACGTAGTTATTAGCACGTGCGGTGGGGAGACGATGTTTGACAGAAAGGGTATACTGAAGACAAATTCACTTGCTCCATTTGTGTCCTCACATATACCTGGTAAAATAAACAAGATAAATCGAATAATTAAATATGTAGGCCTCGTATTTAGTTATTTCACAGCATTTTGTGTGATCTGAGATTGTTACCCACAAGATTGTTCAATTTCAAAATTCAAATTTTCAATTCTACCTCCATTTCCCAAGTTTTCAAACACTGTGAACAAAAGCGCAGGTAAAAACATCCGTTCCATATTACACACAAAAACAAACAAAACGTTGGGAAATATTTTCTCTGCGAAAGCAACTTGACTTAGTCAACGGATATAAAGATATAGGGTTCAGCATTTTAGTCCAGTTACCACCCATAACTTAAAAAATGTGTCAAATGTCAAAGGTCAATCACATTGGATCAAAGTTATAGAATGCTCCGATTTCAAAAGTCAGTTTTCAAGGGGAGAAGTTATCTACTTGGCATTTACATTATAATGGGCAAAATTCAGCGGGAAGACACTTGACGCTGACTTGTTCTAAATGACTTCACCGGAACAATTGCGCGTTTGATGTTTGTGTTAAACAGTCTGCATCTCCTTTTATGGTCATTCTGTCGACCTTGATTTTCCAGCAGCCAATCACAAGCGTGTACGGTCGCAATATCGCAGCGAGATGCGAAAAAGTTGAACATAGCTCAACTCTCATCGCCGACGAAATTTCCACCGCGCGATGAGAATTTTCACCACCAAGCTCGTAAAAATCTGGCTCAGATTTCATCGCGGCCACGAATGGGAGTCTGAATCGGAAGTACCGCGATTACATATGAGCCAGGTTTTTACGAGCTCGACGATGAAAATTCTCATCGCGCGCTGATGAGGACGCGCTGCGATATTGCGACCGTGCACTCTTGTGATTGGCTGCTGGAAAATTAAGGTCGACAGAATGATCATAAAAGGAGATGCAGACTCCACATCGCGGTTTGCAGTACATTTTAATTTCATCGCGGGATGCTGCGATATTTTAAAAGCTCCACATCGCGGTTTGCAGTACATTTTAATTTCATCGCGAGATGCTGCGCAGTATCGTACCGCGCTGCGATGTGGAGATTATCGAATATAGTCCCTATGCCCTTCGAATTGCACAACAATCTCGCGATTTTCGTGTTTTCTGTCACAATGGTAAGTAGATTAACTTGCGTACCTCCCAACGGTTTTGTTCTTGACAATAATTTGCAGACATTTTATTGATATGGTTGACTTTAATTTCTCTACATAACAATACACGGCCCCAATAAAAAATAATAATGGGATACAAGTTACAATTATTAATACTCTACATCATACCCAATTTATTGAATGAAAATTTAATTACAGCTAAATACCAAATACAAATGGTAGATAATCAAATTTGGTAGAAAATAAACAAAGTCACGAGATGAAACAAAAGGAAATAAACTATTATGATGCTGTTTATATAATTTATCAGGGCCCATTAATCTAAGCTTTCATCTCGTTTTTATGTTTGGATCAAAATGGACAGACAAACCCCCCCCCCCCCCCACACACACACACACAACATTTCCCTACTTATAGTAAGAACAGCGGATGAGTACATGTAACCTATTTGTTATGATTATGATCAGAGGACTCACAGTGGGATTCATGAGTGGAGTTAACATGCATCTGGGAAGTGAGAATAGACCTACTCTCCCACTTTCCTGCATACATGTAGTCATGCACTGATGTGTGGTACTAACCGTACCCATGGGTACGGGTACTGGACCATGAGTACGGGTACGTGTCCCATGTCATGAATACGGGTATACGGGTACGGGTCCCAGTCCATGAGTACGGGTACGGGTCCGAAGCCAAAATAAGGCATGAGTACGGGTACGGGTACGGGTACAGAAAGTGGGACTCGAGTACGGGTACGGGTACTACAAGTCTGCAATCAAGTAATGTGACTTATCATCATACGCTACTTCGATTAGGAAGGTTACCCGTTTCCTTCACGCAAAGAAGTAACCTGGATTGGTAAATCATAAAACCGAACAAATTGATTTAATGAAACAACATTTCCTCCTTTTTTGTTCTTTACAAATGAGAACAATATTTCCTTATGTTTTGTTCTTTACAAATGAAAAAAATATTTCCCTGTGTTTTGTTCTTTACAAATGAGAACAATATTTCTTGTGGTTTGTTCTTTTAAAATGAGTACAATAATTCCTTATGTTTTGTTCTTTAAAAATGAACATTAATAATAAGAAAATAATAAGAAAAATAGATCGATGGGGCAAACGACAAACCATGACATTTTCAATTAATAGTTTCAATGTGTTTTGTTTTTTGAAAATTAAAGTAAACTTATATCTTTGGCACACACGCCGCATTTTCTATTATTCCAACTTTACGGTTACACGATGCTTTATTCCATTGTTTTCTCAAACGTAATAGGTCTGTCACACTACGACGGACTGGATCAACGTACATCACCGAATACAAAAATATTTTATTCGGTGGAAAAATCACCAGTCCGGCAGAAGATTCGGTGGGATTTTGGGTCCGATTCCCGTTCGTCTCTCTATGAGTTGTGGCCGCTAATAATCCTGCAGGTGTCTTATATCCGATCGTTCAACGTCCGACAAATGACCGGATTTGGGGGTCCGATTCCCGTTCGTTTCTCTATGCGTTGTGGCCGCTAATAATCCTGCATGCGTTTTATATTCAATCGTTCAACGTCCGACAAATGACCGGCGAATCCGCCGCATGTGGCACCAACAGGGACGTCCACCCTATCAGAAAAGTGGGGGGAGGAGAGGGTGTTTGAGAGGGTTTTTAACCCTTAGAGGCAGTGACGTAGCAAGCACTTTTTCAGAGGGTGAACAAAGAGGGGAAAGGCAACTTTTAAGGGGAAAACTTTGACGAAAATGGTCAAATATTGGCTAATAAGTACAAAAGGGCTACAAATCTGATATATCAAGGCAACCAGCGTCCGGGGGCAATAGAGGTGAGAAACCTTTGGACAATGAAGGCCCAATTGAAGCCATATGTCATATTTTGAATCAATTTTAGCACTATGATTGGGTACTATTTTAGTTTGAAACAGCCGCAAATTGGTGAAACGAAAGCCTAATTGAAGCCATTGAAAAGTTTTCACCATTATTGTATAATATAAACAATTGTTTTACAAATAACACGTGGATGTCCATAGCAGAAGCAAAAAGGAAGACTTGTCCATTTTTCAAAATGAAGGTCCAATTGAAGCCATTTGCATGGGGACTGTAGGGCCTATTTACATTATTAGGCCTAGGCCTATTGTGTAGAAATTTAGTTTTAAAAATGGAAATTTTGCAAAATTGTTTTTGGTGCATCATTTTTACACTATTATTGCCTTAAACAAAAAACAAATAAGGCCCGAACTGAATTTGCAAAATTTAAAATGTTACACTGATCCACTGACACTTAGATATAAGACTTCAGACTCGTAATTTCAGGTAAAGCATGCATGGATTGATATGTTAAAGTCAGTAATAGACCTAAGTCCGTCTTAAATACTGACTTTGGTGACAAAATGTCACGGGTCCTAGATATCGACGGGCCGGCAGTAATTTTCACAGGCTTTTGGGCCAAGGAACCACATTTAAGCACTGCCTTTAATAATCACAGGCCTAATACTTAGGCTTACTACTATCCTTGGCCTACTCAATAACGTACAATTTAACCTTTTCCATGCTTTCTCTTCTTTTTTTCTTTCTATTGCGTCCTCTACCCTTCAGGAAGTGCCCCTCCCTCAATACTGCTTACATGCATAGGCCTACTAAATTACGTGCAATTTAACTTTTTCTCTTCTCTTCTCTCTTCAATTTTTCTCACTTTCTTTTCTTTTTTCTCTCCTTTCCCCCTTTTTTCTACTTTTCAGTCACTAAAGTACTGGGGGGGAACATGATATTGCGTCACACACCCTTCAGAAAGCCCCCCCCCCCCGTGAACGATGCACATGTTCGCCATAGGCCTACATCCGGCACAAGCGCCTGCAAAACCTTGCAAACACCTGCGGTATATAAACGAAAGAATAACGAACAAACCCAGGGTATATATACAGAACAGTACGAACACACATCGGACAACTTCCGAACATGTGTATTCAGCACACTCCGTTTCAAGTTTTGTGCATGCACAAAACTTGAAACGCATTGTCGACGGACTAAACAAACATCACCTAACACGAAACGCATTTGGCGGAGAATAGCAGGACATATGAAGAACATAAAACGAACATTGACGAACACTAACGGATTTGCTAAAATACCATCCGTTTCTTATACGGAAGACCGATCCGGTGTAGTGTGACACTAAGACGGTCTGGGTCAACGTACATCACCGAATGCAAAATATGCTATCCGGTGGTGAAGGCCTCACAGGAACGTATTTGCAACGAACACGGGCCGAGTGCAACGAACAAAGAACGAACATGAACGAAAGGAGAGCGAACAAACTCCGGCAATATGCAGCACCATACGAACACACATCGGATAAATACCGAACATGTGTATTCGGTACACTCCGTTTCAAGTTTTGTGCATGCACAAAACTTGCCGACGGACTTAACGAACATCACCTAACACGAAACGCATTTGGCGGATGATAGCAGGACATAAAAAGAACATAAAACGATCATTGACGAACAACAACGGATTTACTAAAATACCATCCGTTTCTTGTACGGAAGACCTATTCGGTGTAGTGTGACAGGCGCATAACGAAAAACATTAAGTATTTTAGTGCTTCTGAATGATGTAGTATATCAAACATAAAGTGCATTTTGGCTGAAAAGCACAGAATTGGCACAGATGTAACCCTTGATAAACTTAACAAATTTGGTGTGATTTCTTTCTAGATGGCGGGAATATGTCATCAAAGTTTATACAGGGCTCAAATTCAAAATTTCTCAAATCTTGTTGAAAACCATTATTCCAGTATATACGCGGGTTTAATGTGCACCCACCCCACCCCACCCCATATAAACATCTCCCAAAATGTAACTAACCCCCTTAAATAATGACCATTATTCAAAAAGGGGCTGTTGTAATTACAAATCTGTCAAATGCGTTGGAGGCAGAATTTATTTCTGCGCATTTTTATCCCTCATTTGATACGATAGAACAGGAAAAAAAAAAACACCGGTCAATTTAATGTAGTGAGGTCCAGATTTGAAAGTTCCTTCCATTACACTGAATACAAAATTTAAAATGCCTGATCCGCCAATCATGACAATGCTGTAAATCATCATCTCTTCGCAAAAACAGGTCTATGGGTAAATCCAAACATCGGGGTGCCATTAATTACAGGTGCCCACGCAGTAAATTATTTTCCTTGATTTGAGGGCAAAATATATATTTAATTAACCACCAGTACAGTAAATTATCCCTGGTCAGATATCTGGCAACTCATGTTTTTGCAGGGCATGTACGTAGTCTCAAAGGTATGCTTTTGTTGAACATAATTATGTTCCTAATATGTATGCAAAGTGTATAAATATTTAAATTAAGTCGATCATTATGCATTATTTTGAAAATTGCATTTTTTTTGTCAAGTGACCAACTTTCGGGCAGCAATGGCTTTTGATGACAGATAGCTCCAATAATGTTTTTACCAGATTTAGATGAAGCAAGATATTGTTAAGTATTACCGAAGAGGATAACATTCTGAATGCTCTGGGAAAATTAGTTTTTGACTGCAAAGATATGGTATAAAAGTTTGTTTTTCAATAAATTTAACGTATTTTTATCGTATTTTCGTTAACATCTAATCGATTTCATATTATGAAATAAAAGAGTAGGCCTAGTAAATCTAAGAATAGTTATGTACTTACATGTAGCCAGAGCACTGACAATAATGACTAAAATATGCAGAAATACTTGAATCTTCGTCATTGTTCTAACTGATCCTATGTTCGTAGTGTTTCAAAATATTAAGCAAAAACTTTGATAGTGTTGAAATATTGAGAACAATTCGTATACACGTCCTTCTTCTGTGAGTGCATCAACGAAAAGGAAGTTCATATGCGCATTAAATCAACAACAATAATCAACATGATCAATGCTATGTAACATACAGACTGTACCAAAAAGTATGCACCTGCAATTTTGCTTTTTAGAAAAAAGCGAATAAAAAAGGTGATGACAACGCTTTTATATGCAGTGGAATTTATCATGGCTAACAAAAACAAACCTTTCTAATTTAATCTTTTCTTGGTTTCTTTAGTTCGGGCTCAAACGCTATACGCTGGCGAAGTTACGTAATTAATCGGATTAATTACCATAGCAATAGGTGAAAACAATTTTGAACATATCGCGCTGCACTACAAGCAGGTTACACTCATCACCTGTGTATGTCTGCAATCATAGATTGAATACAATACTGGTCTTTTCAAAGATACTAATCTTACAGGTGCAAGTAATCAGCATGATATGGTTCAATGAAGAGGTACTGCGTGAACGTATCAGTGCAGCGCGGTATATTCAAAAATTGTTTTCACCTATTGCTATGGTAGTTAATCCGATTATTATGTAACTTCGCCAGCGTATATGCTCAAGAAAACGAATTAGGTCTCTTTTGATATGACCGCGCATTATGATATTATTAAGATTGCACCGTATAAAATTGACTTTCATGATTATGCAAATATTGCAATATTGTTGCTTTTCAGACCAAAAATAATTGAACCCGGGACCTGCTTGTTGTAAAACTCAGTGCGTTAATAATATCACTGAACCAACCGACTATTACCTGCGAGAATTTTCATAGTATATCCTTGATATTGCTGAATAGAATAAATCAATACTGATAGGCCTATTTATCTAATGATGCTGTTCAAAATTAAAAAAACGTTCCATAGGGGCCTATAATCTAGAAATACAGGGTGTCCCAAAAAAAAGAGGCCCCTCATTGCGCCCTCTTTTTCTCCTATTTATGACAAGTTGATTAAATATATTTTGATATGTAAAGAAACCTTCAATCGTTAGCTTTAATAAACCAAAACAATTATTTCAATCGGCTCACAACTTTTGAAGATATGCCCTTTTGAATAAAAGTACCCGTTTTTCACTCTGTCCACGGATAGCAAACAGAGTGGTTGGGATGGCTCATGCTGTGGAGTGGCCTGCACGATCACCAGACCTCACACCACTTTGTGGCAAAATCCAAGGTCTTCGCAAACGTATTACTGAATGCATTCGCAAGTATCCGGCGCACAGGGATGGTACGCAACGCTATTGATGCAATGAGAACCAGGGCTGAAACCTGTATTCGCCAAGGAGGTAACCAGGTAGAGGGCAGAGCAGCACAGTAAACTCACTTCAGAAGAACCAAACACAAACCAAACAGCCTTTTAGGGCTACCTTTTATCCTAAAAAGAGAAATGAATTATGTTGTAAAGAAAAAAAGAAGAAAAAAAAAGCAAGAAACAACAAAGTAAGAAAGTAAGAAACATAATAAAACAAAAAAACAAGTAAAGCTAAAGAAGTCCCATTCGTCAATGTTCGGCATCCATTTTACCCACAAATTAATGACACTATTAACAAAATCCATTGCCATAACCCACCGTACCGGTAAAGCCCATTCCATAAATAAAGTTATTTTGAGGAATGTTTGATATTCATGCATGGCATGTGTCCTCGCTTTTCAATCTTTGAAGTAGCCAAACCTTCTCCGTGGACAGAGGGAAAAACGGGTACATTTCTTTAAAAGAGCATATCTTCAAAAGTGGTGAGCCGATTGATATAATTGTTTTGGTTTATCAAAGCTAACGACTCAAGGTTTTTTTACATACCAAAATATTTTTGATCAACTTTTCAGAAATAGGAGAAAAAGAGGGCGACATGAGGGGCCTCTTTTTTTGGGGACACCCTGTATAATGTTAAATGACTATCAATCGAACAATCAATCCAGTTTTCAAGTTATCAACAGTCAATAATAAACTGTTGAATCATCATGGAATATTACTAATTACTAACTAATATACCAAATAAATGAATAAATAAATAAATAAATGCTATAACAATACCCAATCAAGCGTACATATTAAGGTCACAGCAGGGCATTATACAAAGAATGGTCAAAGGTCAACGTTTCCAAAGAAGTATAGTAAGATGTAGACGCAAGCTTTCGTGCGGGAAACATAAAAACATTCTCGCCAGTCGTGGCCTTTTTATGAGATTTGATACGGCGCTGAAGTCTATAGCAGTTCCAAAATCAGTTCCAGGCCCTGTTTCTAGACGAAAATTGGCATCATAGTGTTACAAGGAATTCAAAGTAATTTTATCATCAAGTGACCCACACAGAGGAATACGATATCTATCGTGAGCCAATCTGCATTCTGTTGCCTGCAAAAGCCTGCAAAAGCCGACAATCAGGTAAAAATTCTAAAAGGAGCGTGACTAGATATTCGCGTTAATTTCATGATAAGCTTAAAACGCATTGAAAATGCCAAATTGCAGTCACAAAATATATGGTCAATTCCAGCAAAAGCGGGACAAAATTCTCTCTATGTTATCTTTCCACTTTAAAATGTCATTAATAAAGGAAATCACGTTATTGATGGAGCATATCATGTCACGTCCAATGTGCCCTCTTTGAGCATATAGGCTTACAGGGGACAAGTTATGATGGGTTTAATGAATTGGCGTTACCCACAAATTCAAAGATAAAGCACCATATATGTCATTGAATGTCCTTCAATCAAAATGAAATTATTACCGTTAGAAAGTAGTTTGCATGATCTCTCATCATAATTATGTAAAACGATTGAATTCCACCAAAGTTTGTGGACTCTAGAGGCCAATAAGTCAATTTGGCTAATAATTTTGTTACCCGCGTATCAAAAATAAAATGATCGTTCTGAAAAATGTTAAGTGAATATGCCATAAATGACTATATCATGAAACGAAGTTTTGTACTATAATTCTGAGGTCCAAGTGATTATTTTATACAAATACATTTTACCCATAAAATTCCACAGAATCAAATTTGACGTTACCCACGTATCAAATGTTATCCACGAGTCCAGCAAATATAATTGCCATAACTTAAATTAACATTTAATGACCTTTGACACTGAATTTAGTTTGACAAGCGCTTAAAATTGTAAATCGTATAAATACGTTCACCGCTTAAAAAAATCTACGACGGTTTAAATGTTTTTGATACCCACGAATCCCGAATAGATGATAACCTTGAAAAACAAGCAGAATATTTATTTTAAATCTAAATCAGCACATATTCAAGCCATGGGTATGCTATAATTTTTTACAGTACTTACAGTTTATGCACCTAAGACACGCAAACCCCAAACGGTACTATAGTACTATAGCTTTACCCACGAATTCGGCCTTACTCACGAATCCAAGGATTTACTCGTAAATTAGATGTTTCTTATTCATCTTAACATTTTAAAAACATGCGAAATAGGTTCCAAAACAGTCCTGTTTAATAGCGTCCTCATGAAGGTAGGCTATACTGAAGCTGTATCGTGAGGTTTTGATTGATTATCCTAAATTGCCATTTTTGGGTGAATGCAATTGGTTAGAGAAACGGGAATCATTGAAACACAATGGAGGAATAACCACATGATGATTCCCAACCTTCTGTAATATTTTCCATTTTGCCACTTACCAATACATACCTTCAAATATGTGTTACCCACGAACATTTTGGTTACCCACGAATCCCTACTTAAAGTATAGTTAACAATGTCTTGATAGACTTGAATTAGTATCCCTACAATTTACAGCACCATCATGGAGTTACATCCTGTTTGTTGAATATTAATTAAAAGACCAAGATGTCATTTCAACAATATCCTGTTAGCACTTTGCTGATTCGTCGACATTGAAATAGATGAAAATCAATCAGCCGTGTGCAGCTACAATAATGGGTGGTTGTATTCAAATAAGTATAACTTTGGTTTGCTGTGAGCAATTGCAACATTTCGTGTTTTTTTTTATTTAGACAAGTAGAGTTTGCTCTTTCCAATGGTATTTTCATTTGTAGCAGATTCCTTACAGATCTCTAGCCCCACATCGTCATCATCCCTATATCTTCGTGTTAAAAATTGCCGTGATAGTACAACGAATCCTCTCGTTTTTAACAGCTACGCATCGCGATTTTGTTCTAGATAGGCCGAGCGACTCAGGTTAAGCATACCATGACTATCATATGAGATACCACAGTATTTCTATGTTTTACACATTATAACGATTTGGGTATGCTCTAGTACCCCATTTGATGTTTCTATTACAAGAAAAAAATTTGTTTTCAGGTAAAACCAGTGTATTTTGTTTCCAGTACACTCACTCGAAAAGCAGTACACTAATTAGCGGGGCCTTGCAGCTTGCTGTGGATATCTTTTACTGCATTTTTAATGTAAAAAAATTGAAATCCAACGTAAAAATTGAGATATATTTAATTTTGAGAATGACAATTATCCTTTATAGGTATAAAGGAACGCGTTTAGCCCATTTAGTTAAGTTCCAGGTGCACGTCCCAGACACAATGCATATGTAAACTTTCTTTATCTGTGTCAATAATAGAATAATGATTTCAACGGAGTATTGAGCTGTATGGAAAAAAAATATTTATAATACAGGGTGTTGACACTGTGAGCCCCTCAAACATGAGTTTACTTCTTTTTGACTCAGCCTGTATATCTATTTGAATTTGGTAATTTCATTATTCTCAAAATCTTTATACCCAAAATGCCATAATGATCAATTCTGAATATTCCATGTAGTTTGTATTTTGATTAAAATTAATTTTTGTGCCACTGTAGCCTGAATTATTGACATACGGGAAAGTACTTTTTATTTTTATTTAAAAAATAATAGGAATTTGCTAATTTTCAGACGCTGTTACCCCACGAATCCATCCGAGGTCCTCATCCTGCGACAAGATACAAAATCTAACTTCTATAAGGCATTCTATAAAGCATTCTAATCTTTCGAACTAATGCAGCAATGGTAAATGGCAGCCACTTTGGAAAGAGCTCGAAGAATTGACACAATCTTACCAGTACACCTGGTTCTTTCTTATAATTTGTAATAACCAAAATATTTCTTTGTAGATATTTGTAATAAAATTATATTTTACGTTCAAAGTCTTCACCGATATCTAGTGTATATGGGTCACACGTAAAATTGTGAAAGATATTAAAGAAAGTGAAATGTTATGGCGTACAGCAGGTGAAAAAGGCTTAAATTCGTGGGTAACATGCATAAGCGCATTTAACACTTTATTTGGTCTAGCAAGAAAAGTTATTTTTCAATCCGATGGCACTTCCACTTGATGATTCACATATGATCTTCTCATTTGATAAGTCTAGAATTGAAATGGAAAACATTTTTAAAATGGCCCCCAGAGAGAATTTGGCTGGAATTGACCATATACTATTAGTAAATCACTAAAGCGTATGGTTACGTAGGTATGTGGAAAAGAACTGCAATAATAATAACAAGCTGTGCCCAAAGAGTTGTCTTTGGCATGTCGCTCTTTTGAAATATCACCAAATATATCAAATTTTGGAAAAACGCCCCAAAATTTAAAGCAAACACGAACCTTCCAAAATAAATACATATTTGCACTCGGCGGCCCAGTGACTACCTGCCGCTGTGATTTGGGGTACCTCGTTGCTTCCCCTCAATTTTGCCCATACCCCATGCCTTATGAAATTACCTCGACGATAGAGTACAAATCAATACAATTAATAAGTGACATGTTTGCCTAGTACTATTTCCGAATTTGTTAAATATTTTTGTTAAAAACCTGTACAATGTACAGGTATATAGATGAATAAAACGAGCCAAGTGATGGTCAGAATTTAGTGGCCATGACTGGGTTCCCAGCGCACCGAACTGGTGTTGTGACTGCCTAATTGGGTGGATTAAGGGCTGGGGTATGAACGTTTGGACAGTATTTATTTTGGGACATCAGAGCACATCAGACATATCGAATTGCATTCTGAATACGAAGAATGTCATTCTGATATCAAATAATTTTGATTTTTTGAAATTCGCAATTTAATACACATTTTATGGCAAATCATTAAAATTGATATTTTTGATATTTAACAGTACTTGAAGTAAACTTTATAAATCTGATGATTTATACTTAAAAGTGTATGTAGGTGGGATGAAAAGCCGACGATCAATTGAAAATTTTGACCTTTCGTATTGAAGATATGGATTTTTTCCCCAAAACACCAAAAAAAATTAGGTCTTTTTTTTTTTTTTTTTATATCTACAATATGAAAGGTCAAAATATTTAATTGACCGTCGGCTTTTGCTCCCTGCTTCATACACTTCAAGAATATATCATTAGATTTAAATAATTTACTTCGAGGACTGTTATATATCAAAATTTGAAAAATATCAAATTTTTATAATTTGTCATAAAATTTGTATTATATTGTGATTTTCAAAAATGAAAATTATTTGATATCAGAAAGACATGCTTCGTATTCAGAATGCAATTCGATAGGTCCGAGGTGCTCTCATGTCCCACAAAAAAATACTGTCGAAACGCAATAAACGCTCAATTTAGATCCCTTAAAGGCGCTTAAAATCGATGTTATGTTGTATTGTGCTGTAAGCTTTCATCATTCTATTGTCTACATGTAACACTGGTGATGAAATGCAGTTTAAAATCCCCGCCAAGGACGCATCATTTCATATTTTAGGTGGGATATACCCGACGGGCACCCAGCTATGGCTTTCATTAAGGTGTAGGAATACGTGAAATTGGATTCGTCTATACATACTATAGAACAATTTTAGGTTAAAATCAAGGGGCGGCAAAAAAGAAGGGGCGGTAAGAAGAAATATAAAAATAAGAAATGGCTGGACAGAAGGGGCGGCAAGAAGAAATATTGTTAATCTAAAAAGGGCGGAAAATTATGGAAAACTAGGCCTACTGTAAATATACCTTGTTGGTGGTGCCCTGCATGTCCACCGCTCGAGGTGATTGTGTTAAATGTTCTTTAATTCTTTAATATATATATAAAAACAAAATGATTAAAAAAAATTTTGCTCCTACTATAGTGCACACAGAAAAATCGGACCTTCATTATGTAAAAAAATACACGGTATAATCATGTTGTGTATAATTTCGACAATTTTTTACACAGGTTAAGTAAAATTTCACCAGAATGTTTTACCAGTTGTTATGTAATTTTAAACTGCACCTATTCGAAAGGCAAAACATACATTGGCCAGATATTTTGCCGAGTTTATGTAGTTTTTACCTATTTCAGGTAAGAATATAGCGCCGACCGAAAGCAATCATGGCGGACACGACGTGTATGTGATCGTGTAGCGCATGCCTCCTGAAACATCATTCAAATAGGTAGGTTTCGAAGTCATAAGTTGGAACCAAACTGGAGATTCGTTCGATAAGCTCATGTATGGATATCTTTGAGACATTAAAAATGGCTATTTATGGGTTCATTTACTAGATTTATCAACATTGGAATTGACATTGCAGCGTACGTATTGCCCGGGACGTATTGCCGCGATCGTGATTACGTGATACGACATTCATTACAGTACGATACTGTACGTACTGTATACTGCGCCCGGACACTGCGTGTATACATGGTATAGCAATGTGTGTTGAGATAGATAGCGATGTAATACGGTGTAGACGTGATAATGCATTGAAATGACTTTGGTAGGTAGTCCTACAGTACCAAATATGGGAATTAGGCTTGAAGCATTTCAGTGGCTTAGTGTATTATTGTATCATTGTATCGTACATGTAATACATGCGAGAGAGAAATGCTTTACAAATTACATTGAACATTCACTAGATAGCGGGTTGAACTGATAAAAAGGAAAACAAAAACAAAATAAAATATTTCATGCATGAAATTGTATTGTTGAACGAATCTGATAGTTGACCAAGATCTGATGACTTCAAATCTATCATAAATTATGTTTCAGCATAAAATAAAACAGAAAGAAAGAAAGAAAGAAAGCCCCAATCCTACCTAATAATGAAGTATTTTTTTGCTTAACTGGTATGTTTTTTTACAAATTCAAGGTTGTGTGAAAAATACCTATTTGTTATGGGGTTCATGTGCTACATAAATGTTATGTATGTTTTACATAAGTTGTGTAAAAAATACATAACAATTATATGTAGTAAAATACCTAATAGCCGAGGTAAAAAATTCTACATAAAAGTTATGTAAATATTTTACTTAATAGCCATAGTATTTTTTACTTATCTGCTATGTTATTTTTACATAATTCATGGTTATGTAAAAAATACCTATTTGTTTGGGAGTTCATATGCTACCTAATGTTATGTATATTTTTTACATAACCTGTGTAAACATTTTTCTGTGTGTGGAGAGGTTGCGGGTTCGAACCCTGGCGGTGCATAGTACGGTCTCGTGGAAAAAATTGATTTAGCTTGAAATTACCCTGGACAATGCACTCACTGCTAATTTGTCTCGTTGTAACCCGTACGAAACTCGGGGAGCTGATCCTGGTTGCGAAGGTCATTTGTGGAATGTCTAGTTTATGCGCTCTTGAAGCAGCAAAGTCCCTGAATTGTTGTTAATGGTTTAGGGAATGGTGAGGGCCGTAGTGGTCAGCGAAAACCTGTAAAGTGTGCTGAGGCTTGTGGATCAACGTCTAGGCATTGTGCCTGTGCGTAGCGCACTATTATCACAGCGCTTTTTAAGGGTGTCATGGTGGGTTAAGGGGTATTTAATAGGGTGTGAGTCACCAGTTCCAATTTCTGATGCATTTCTCACCTTGGACTTTTTTAGCCAACTTCTGTATTTCACTACTTGTATGTTGTGAAATGTATTGGTCTGTATTAGTCACGTGACTATTCTTAACTTAAATATAAATATCATACACTTGTGTTTGGTGAATTTGTTATTTTGAAGAGAAAAACCCCCAATCGAGTTCCTTTTAAGATTGCGGGAGCATGAAAAAGACACGTACACTATTTTTTGTCGTGGTTTAATGAGTGTTAGTTACCATTGATCACTTGACATTGATTCATTATACTTCAAGCAATTTATATACTAAATCACAAAAACTAACATAACAATAAGATTTTAACAATAGTGTTGGTTAAAGGAAATTGTATCAATGATTTTTGCTTTGAACTTTGCCTAAATTACATGACTCAATATTAAAGGAAATACATTTTTAGAATGATCAATGCCATGGTACCAAGATTTTCAAACGCCGTTTACTCAGAACAGCAATTTTGCTCTACCTTGTTCATAACGATATGATATAAATTATTTTCTAAATTAAACGCATAAAATAATCACATGGCCGCCGAGTGCGAATATATATTTATTTTGGAAGGTTCGTGTTTGTTTTAAATTTTGGGGCGTTTTTCCAAAATTTGATAGTTTTGATGATATTTCAATAAAGCGACATGCCAAAGACAACTCTTTGGGTACATAGTTTGTTATAGTTATTGAAGTTCTTTTCCACATACTACGTTGCAATTTGCTTTGGTGATATACTAATGTTATATATTTTGTGACTGCAATTTGGCGTTTTCAACGCGTTTTAAGCTTATAATGAAATTATCGCGAATATATAGTCACGCTGCTTTTAGAATTCTTACAAATTTGCGTCTGGAAACCGGGTCTGGAACTGATTTTGGGACAGCCATAGACTTCAGCGCCGTATCAAATCTCATAAAAAGGCCACGACTGGCGAGTATGTTTTTATGTTTCCCGCACGAAAGCTTGCGTCAACATCTATACTATACACTTCTTTGGAAACGTTGACCTTTGACCATTCTTTGTTAATGCCCTGTTATGACCTTGATATGTATAGACTTGATTGGGTACAGTAAAAGCATCCACTTTACTGAATTGTTTAGCACCTGGTCAGTAGATAATCCTACAGGGATACAGTCAGCATGATTAGTAGTTTAACATGGTGTATGAGCATGATGAAAGACCCATTACTGATAAGGCGCGGATATTATTGGCACAAGTCCTTTGCGTGCATAGCAGAAAATTATAATAGAATGTTTGGATTTTTCTAACTAAAATACTAACTGCATTCTGCATTATGTATTTATCTATTTATTTAGGCCTATGCCTATTTATTTATTTATTTACTGATTAATTTTGTTTATTTATTTATTTGGTAGATAAGTAAGAAATTAGTAATATTCCATGACTCATCGGTTTATTATTGATTGTTGATAACTTAAAACTTGATTGATTGGTCGATTGATAATCATTTCACATTATAATCCTAGTTTATAGGCCCTGTGGAACGTTAAAGCAAAGAAAGAATCGAAATGGCAGAGTTGAAGATGAAAACGATTGATCCACGACGCTTAACTTAAAGTTGTATGTACCGTACTACAGGTTGTAACAAAATTATACAATTTAGGAAACACATGTAGTACTAGTCAAATATGTCACTTGTATTCTTTGTCAAAGACTGACTCGCGATAGTGTCGGACTCGCGATCAAGGTGGGGTGAGCGGACTATGGTTTCCGAGAGTGTGTGGTTCCCAGTAGTTTCTCTCCCTGTGGAAAATATAGGTACACGGTCTGTAACACAGACTAGTCACTTGTTGATTGTATTTGTTGATTATTGTACTTTATTGGCAGGGTAATTTCTTAAGCTACTACATAGCTATTTTTCAATAAATTTGGTTGTCTACAAGCGAAGATATGGCAAATTGTGTAAAGTATTAGTCCTGGAACAGCTTGGGTCACTTTCGTGTATTTGTGTAGCAAAAGTGACTTAATTGAGTTGAATCATGACCATCTGATTGTTTCTTTTATGGGTAATTTAAACAATTAGGCATTTCAAGTGGTATTTTAATTTATAATTTTGACAGAAATATCATATAATTTATTGCGAATGTCAGTTCGTGAAAGTAATTCTGAGATCTTTGACGATAAGCATGAGATTTCATTTTATACGGTACGCACTTAAATGTGCGAGGTGGCCCAACTGGAAATAGGAACGAAACCAAGTAAAGTTTTAGTGTTAGCTATACTAAAGATACTAATTCCGCGGCATATAAGATTACGTGATAACCTATTTTATTTAATTTTTGCAAAACAAAAATGCAATAATGCATAATCATGACAGTCAATTTTATGGGTGCAAGCTTGATAATATCATAATGCGCGATCATATGTCATAAATGTGGCCCAGCTCCTTTTCTGGACAATTTGGTTATACCTGAGACTAGTTGTCAGGTTATACTTGAGCATGGCGTTTGAGCCTGAACTAGTCAGTACGACGGCAACTTCGTGACCTCTTTTGTTCGATAGAAATTTTTTACGGGTTGGTGAACACGGGTTACGTAACTAAATGTTGAAAATTTGACCGGCAAACATGTTTTAGCGAAATAGCTCCAGAAATGGGAGACACGGGTCGTTTTTGCTTAAATTGCGTACCATGATCACGGATAAGATACCAAACATTTGTGCAAAGAACAAAAACGAGTAAAAGTTGAATAATATTGAAAATAAAGAAGCTTGAACATGTCCAAAGTGGCCTTGAAAATGAGAAAAATTGCATGTCACGATCACCAAAATGCTTATATCTACAACAGTGAGTAAACGCCGGTCGTATGCTTTTCTCTAATGATAGATATTAACTAACGTTAGCTTGTATTAAATTTTCAGCGAAAATGATTGGTGGAATAATCGAGTCGTAGGTTGGAAAGTTACTCTCAAAACAGCCCCGTGTCGCAATCTTGCGTGACCCGTTAGTGACAAGTGTCACTAGCAAAATAGCAGCCGGCCTTGTCATTATATCGAATAATAATCGTCAGAATCGTCCAGTTGACTCCAGTGATATTTATTTATTCAAGCAAAATACTGCATTGACTTACAAAATATTGAAGTCAATATAAAAAGTAGTATCACCTCATTTGACTGAACTGAAAGCAGTTTTAAAAATATTATTGTTGATCGAGTCCCTGAATGAGAAATAAGATTGTAAAAGATACGAGTATGGTATAGCAGGTTGTGATGGTCTAGTGGTTGACGCCGTGGTTTGAAGTGCGAGAGGTTGAAGGTTCGAATCCTACAGCATTTCGATTTTTTTCCCTCTTGTTCTGTTAGGCCTATGGTGTATGTGTGTAGGCCCGTCAGTATTTATATGATCATTTGAAAATATTTCTATGCAACACGTTTGCAATGTTTTTCTTTATGTGTAGACCTACATATTAAAAAATGAGATAGCGTCAGCCATAATTTACGAATTTCAAACCTGATTAATATTTTGGCATAATATTATTTGTAATTTTTACACCGTTCTTACACCCTACCCAGACATACACAAAATTGGAATCAGCGTTTCGTTGTCTAGAGTAACTTTAATTATAGAACACCACACGGCGGTCAAGATAAAATAAAATGCTATCTTTCATTTTACCTCATTATTTCTGCTTCAAATGATCAGAAACCATTCCTGAAAGTTGTTTACTAATATCATAAATATAAAAAAAAAAAAAAAAAAACGCAATGGAAGGGTTCGAACTTCCAACCTCTCGCACTCCAGGCACGGCCTTAGCCACTAGACCATCACAACCTGCTTACTTATTCACGTACCTTTTGCAATGTTATTTCTAATTCAGTGTCTCGTTCAACAAAAATCTTTTATAAACTGTTTGTAAGTTCAGTCAAATGGCTTGAAATTACGTTTTATATTGACTTCGATATTTTGTAAGACAGGGCAGTATTTTGTATGAATAAATAAATATCACTGTAGTCAACTGGACGATCCTGACAATTATTAATCGATATATGGACAAGGCCGGCTGTTAATTTTCCTGGTGACACTGGTCACTAATGGTCACGCACGATTGCGAGGAGAAGCCCTTTGAAAGCAACTTTCCAACCTACGACTAGATTATTCCACCAATCATTTTCGCTGAAAATTTAATACAAGCTCAAGTTAGTTAATATCTATCATTACAGAAAAGCATATAACCGGCGTTGGTTCATAGTTGCAGATATAACCATTTTGGTGATCGTGACATGCATTTTTTCTCATTTTTAGGCTACTTCGCGCACAATAAACATTCATTTTCTCCACAATAATTGGACTTTTACACGTTCATGTTTCATATCTTATCTATGGGCTCAATGTGGAAATGAAGGGAGAAACGACTCGTGTATTCCATTTTTTTGATGTTTTCTGAAAAACTGTATTTGCCACCTGATTTTCAACATTACGTTACGTAACAGCAGAGGTCACGCCGGTAAAAATTACCGAAAGTGAGCTAAGTTGCTGTCGTACTGTAGTAAAGAAACAATTTTTTTTTCTATTAGCCAAGATATTATTAATTCCACTGTATATAACATTATTGCAATGGCCGTTTTTTTTATAATTTATTGAACTTTTTCAAAGCTTAAACATAAAGGACAAAGCATAGGATCTTACATATAAAGCCAAATAAACGAACATCATTCACAATTATAATAAACAAGCAAACAAATAAAGTCATGTCATTTCAATGGTAATGTAATTTTTAATAATACATTGAAAATTAACCATAATAATAATTATCAAAAGATATTCCAGATCAATATTCCATTTTTTAAAACTATGAAGATGTTTGTTTTATTCATTTCAGTAGCATTTATGTTGTTGTTAATTTAAACGAAGTAAAAGGAATCATGAGTGGATGTTCTAAGTCATCCAGTAGTTTCAAACAGAGGTTTGGAATTAACTTTTTCAACTTTTGCTAATATGCGTCTGGAACCACCAGACTTCATCCATGTCATCAGGCAACGTGACAAGCCAGTTCCCTGGTGGTTCCAGACGCATAGTAGCAAAAGTTGCAAAAAGTAAGTTCCCGTATATTAGATTTAATTCCAAAACTCTAAAAGGAACCATGTTATACTTATTTCGTAAATAACAATTTGGAGACTCAACTTCCATTTAAATGCTAAATTTAGTTGGTACATATGGCTCTATGATTGTAAATCGAGATACAAAGATCTCATTTGAGCTTCAATAAATGAGGAAATAAACTTTGCTTTCAAATGAGTCAAATATGTTTCTTGTTGAATGTTTGCCAAATTCCATATAGACCTACTCACAATTAGGTACTTTTCTATTAACGAATCATTCACCTCTATTAGGCTTTTCCACTTGAAATTCATACATCCCCTGTAAAAGACTTGATCTCGCACCCAGCACATCCATTCGATTCAGGTAACCACTATAACCACATCCCTGTGTTGAATACTGAGGTCGTGCTTTCCATAGGGGTGTATGATTTTCAACTGGAATGTCTTATTTAGTAGTGATGCAACCTAGATTTTCACACAGGAACGATAAAGAATGAATTAAAAAGAATTGGTGAAATTGTCATAAATGACATTTATTAAGCGCAGACCAAATTGATTAGACTACTTTGTGGTTTGTTCCTTTGCGACATAAACTCTCTCATATCCAAAACTACAGTTGTGTAGGAAAAAGAAGAAAAAAACCCGGAAAAATGGAAAAGGAGAAAATCAAGGATTAAAATAAATGATGATAAGAAATTACCGGTGATGACGATGAAGGAACGTATTCTCGATTAATAAAATATTGTATATGCGCTGTTCCATGAAATTAACTGTTTGTTTCTACAAAAAGCTAACATATTGCTAACATGAAACAATAGGCAAGATATGAATCTAAATCAAAGGGGCATAATCATCAAATAAATGCTCATTGACAACATATCAGGTGATACCGTATACATTTGGCGAGGCTATGCTCATAATATTAATAGAACAAAATACATTCTTGCATTTGGCAGATGTTGGACCCTAAAATTAAACTCACATTTTGCCTATACCAAACTGCGAATTCTTTCAAATTAACAATATTAACCAAATATTATTGATCCATTTATTCTTGGTTTCTTGTCTTATCGTTGTAATATGTAAATATTACTGTAATCTTATTTCCTTATTGGAGTCACGTATTTAGGCAAAGTTCATACTCATTATTACACAGCAAAAACCATTTATACAATTTTCTTTCACTAACAATATTACTAACGTCTTATTGTTATGTTAGTTTTTGTGATTTAGTAATAAAGATTGCTTGAAGTATAATGCATCAATGTCAAGTGATCAATGGAATATATAACATAAACCATGACAAATTAATATTCTACGTGTCGTTTTCATGCCCCTTCAATCTTTAAAGGAAATCGGGAATTCGATCGGGGTTTTGTCATCAAAATAACAAATTCAGCAATAGGTGCGTGTTATTTATGTATTAAAGTAATAAAAGTCATGAAAATTCAGTGATCTCAGGTAATGACCTTAATTTTTACGGTAGAATAAATGGCCAGCATTGTTTTACGACATGGCCTAACTGGGCATTAACAGCAGAGACAAATAAATTATTTAGAAGCTGCTGACGAGGATGCACCCAGAAAGCGATTAAACTTCCCTGCTAAAGCTGGCCCTCGATCTAATGGCTGGAATTTGGGCAGGTAGAGAATTCCATAATTGGGCTGTAGATGGTAGAAATTATCTTTCATGGCTGACAAGGTTTGATCTTGGGACTTCCACTGCTAGGTCATGGGATCTCACAGACCGTCGCAACCTGGGGTCATGGACATGGATGTCTGGCATCAGCAGGCATAACAACTCAGGGGCCTCCTTGTAAAACATACGATGGAAGACGGTGGCTGCTCCAACTGCCCTGCGGTGGCTCAATGGCTGAATACGATGATCTTCATACTCATTTGTTGGTAGACCAATGACACGCTTAGCTCTATTTTGGATGGAGTCAAGCTGAGCTAGTGAGGTTGGAGTTGCACCATTCCAAGCACTGCCGGCATATTCCATTTTGATCGTATCATGGCCTTGTAGATGATGGCTCTCTGTGCAAGTAGAATATATGGCGAAGCTCTTCTGAGGAGTCCCAGTCGCTGACCGCCTGTCTTTAGACATTTTGGTGACTACTTGGTTCCAGGACAAGTTGTTATTCAATGTAAGACCCAGAAGGTCCACGCTGTCAGCTTCCTCAAGAGTTACACTGAAAAAGTGAAGTGGTTGATGGTTGCCATCAGCATCTCTTCGGTTGGAGATGGTAGTGGTTTTACATTTGGCAGCACCAAACAGGACATTCCATGTCTTAGCCCATGTCTCGATCTTGGCCAAAACCCGGTTGAGAGATGCTGCAGCAGGAAGTCTATCTTCTCTGGATTTGATGAAGGACATAATGGTAGCATCATCTGCGTACAAGATGGACTGATTGTCCAGATCTTGTGAGATGTCGTCAATGAAGATGATGAACAGGAGGGGGGCCTAGTATGGAGCCCTAGGGTACCCCAGCATTGATTCTTTTCGATCCAGACTCCCTCCCATTCAGGACGACCTTCAGTGATCTATCTTTGAGATAGTCCGTCAGCCAAGCATGAAGAGTACCTGAAAACCCTAGTGCAGAAAGTTTCTCAAGCAGACCAATGTGCCACACACGGTCAAAAGCTCTGCTGATGTCAAGGCAGACGACCCGTGCTTCTTCTCTGTTGTTGAGTGAGTTGTCAAGACATTGAGAGACATATGTCAAAGCATCTGATGCAGAGTGACCAGCCCTGAAATCAAACTGCCGAGGGGAGATCAGATGATGTTCATCCAGGTGTTTCCACATTTTCTTACTAACGAGCTTCTCCATCACCTTTGACATAATACACAGCAGAGATATGGGCCTGTAGTTTCCAGGTGTATGTTTATCACCCTTCTTGTAGCATGGGATGACATGCGCACATTTCCACTGAGCTGGCATGTAACCTTTGTCAAAACAAAATTGGAAGAGGCGAGCGAGTGGAGTAGCAAGTTCAGGAGCCGCCATCTTCAGGACAAGAGCAGGTACGTCATCTGGGCCAGAAACGTTGTTGATATCTAGCTTCAGTAACTCTTTCTTAACTTTGCTGGGCCAGAACATGACCTTCGAGCAGCTGGAGGAAGCCTAGTGTGCAGCTCTGGGACACTTTTGTTGTTGTCTTCTTCAGGGATGGTAGATTTTTCACAGAAAAGGGAAGATAAACATTCTGCTTTGTCTTCTGAAGAGATGTGTGTATTTCCATTGATCTTCAGTACTGGAATTTCAGACTTTCCACCCTTCCCAGCTAGTCTACGTGCTGTCCACCACCAGCTCTTTGACCCTGTTTTCAGTTCAGTTGTCATCTTCTCTCGCACCCGTATTTTGTGGGAGGATATAGCCTTTCAGGAAAAAGAGGTGTAGGTGTTTCGTGCCTGATTATACTCAAGGCGAGACTCAGGTGTTTGAAGCGCCTTCCATCTTCTCCATTTGCCAGTTTTCTTCTTTAAAGCCTCATCACACTCCTCATTCCACCACTCAGGATGATTGACAAAAGAACGGACAGTCTTTTGTAGGGTGTTGCTGTGCATCGCTGTCTGGATGGCATTTGTGATGTTAGAGCAAGCAGTCTCCGGGTCTTCTTTTGTCAAAAGCTCATTAAACGGGACGGCAGCCATGGCGTTTAAAGTTGTCCCAAACAGCCTTCTTGTACATCCATACATGTCTTGGAGGGGATGGTTCAGAGAGAGGAGACACCTCTAAGGTAGTTTTGACAAGGAAGTGGTCTGAGGTACCCACGTTGCACTCAATCTCAGTTGGTGTGAATAGTCAGTCATGATAAGGTCAAGACGGTTTCCCAGTTGGTGGGTTGGTCCATTGACAATTTGAGTCAGTCCATGAAAATTACACAGATTCAGTGCAATCCTGCCTTCTTCATCAGTTGGAGATCTGCTGCCAAGCCATTCCTGATGGTGACAGTTAAAATCACCAGCTAGGATGCAGACGTTGGCCTTCGTTTTGGATAGCAGACGGTCTAGGTTATTATCATACCATGCAAGTGATCCTTTTATTTTCTTTTGAGGGCAGTAAAACGAAACGACCCCGGAAAACGACGAATTTCAATCTATAATTTGCATATTATTCGAAATTTGTTGTTTTTACAGGATAACCGGAAAATTTGCTGCCAGTGGTTTCCCCGTACTTTTACATGCAGATATGTGGGTGGAGGTAGGTTGGTGGTTCTGATCACAAAAAGCTGTTTAGCTTACGGCTAGTTCCCGTAAAATTACGGGAAATTTCGAAATACGGGCGTCCGTTAATCTACGATCATTTTTTACAGTATATTGTTCCGTCATTCAATAGAGGGCCAAATACAGTAAACGCTTCTTGGGTTGGTGTATAATGCATAAAAAGGCAATAACATTATGTGCTTTTGATATGGATATAATTTCACAAATAAATAAAGATGTGTGGTTGATAATTAGAAGCCAGCAAACTATGAATTTATTTCAGTCATATATACATTGCACAGATTTTTCTAGAATTTGCTTCTGAGTCGCGCTACTTTTGAAGTCTATTCAACATGCCCGGTCAAAATTTAACTACATAGTGGTTTACTATATCGTATTGTACTTAGTGTCTACGTGGAGTTCTTGAATAGCGTGACTAATGCTTAAACTTGGCACATTGTTCATTCTTCTTTGTGAAAATCTAAGAATAACTTCGGTCTTCAGTTTGATCTTTTCTCTCCGACATTACGACGCTAACAATAATACATAATACGTGTTATTGACATCGAACTTAATAGTGTAACAATTATTTACCGTATTACCATGATCAAGATGCAAATTATAGGTTAAAGGAAACTTGTACGTAAATTAATAAATAAGTGAGACCATAATATATATCGTAACGAAAAAAGTATCTGCGAATCGAATCAAACAGTTGACGTAGGCATACGGGAAGCTTAACACCAACGACCATGAGACGGGAAGCTTAATACCGTATCCATTTTACTTATCATGATTATATAAAAAATTCTGAGTTGCTATTAATTCTTAGGTCTTGAATTATTTTGATATAATTCATTCAAAGCAATATGATTATCTTCGGTTTAGATTGGTAATAAAAATATGGAAGCATTCGCGTAGATGTTAAATTGTATGTTTTAATTTGGTATAGATTGATTTCATGTTGCTCGTTTCGCACTTTTTACTAAAGTACGTATTATGTTTATTCAAAAAATGCAAACGCTGATGTTTTTAGGCCTACGTGTTGAAAATAAAATAGGTATACCCTGAACATACTTTAGAAAAGGCTGGAGTATCACTCTTACGTCGATCACCGTTTGAAACTCTGCCTCTCGGGAAGCCTTGGGATCTATGCTTCACTGATCCACCTAATGTTGATTATGCTTGGAATAATTTCAAAGATCTTTATCTTGCTGTTGTCAACGAGGTAGTGCCCAGAGCTGCGCCAAAAACCCGCAGACGCGCTCCGTGGATAACCAACGATTATGATCAGGCTAGTCAGAAAGAAGCGTAGGTTGTACAAAGCTGCTATATCTAGTAATTCTACAACGAAATGGGCTAAATATAAGAACTTTAGAAATAAGGTTAAATATGAAGTGAAAAGATCTTATTCTAGTTATGTCAAATCTCTTGCAGACGATGTTGGTCAAAACCCCAAAAGATTCTGGGCTTTTGTTAAGTCTAAGAAGGCTGCTCCACCTGTGTCTTCTTTTACTTACAATAATAACACCATTACCAATCCTGCTGAGATTGCGCAAATTTTTGCCTCCCATTTTCAAGACAACTTCACTGTTGATCAGTCTGCTTATGACTCAAATGATGTAATTCACAAGTGTGCTGACCATCCTGGTATGTTATTACTTTCGACCTTGAATACGGACGGTGCTGAGGTTCTTGAAATTCTTTCCAAACTTGATATTTCGAAGTCTCCAGGCCCTGACGGCATTACTTCTAGACTGCTGAAATTATCTGCTCCTGTAATTGGTAACATTCTTGCTAGAATATTCAATATTTCTGTGGCCTCGGGAACTTTTCCCGAGGACTGGAAAAAGGCGAATGTTGTGCCTATTTACAAAAAGGATTCCAAGGACGATTTTATAAACTACCGGCCCATATCTCTGTGCTCTACAGTTGGAAAAGTTATGGAGAGGATTGTTGCCAATAGACTACAGTCGCACCTGATACGGCACGGTCTAGTCGCAGAGCATCAGTAAGAAACGTCATTCGGTATTTAGTACCAGAACCAGCAACATGGAATCGGCAAGCAAGCATAGCAAGCCAAGCTCATCATCCACCAAGAAGAGAAGACTCTCTTTAGGTGACAAACGTCAACTTTCTCCAAGCAAATCAGGTCCTAGTCAGCTAGGACTTGGTACCGTCGTCTGCAGATCAAGCGTCTAAACCTCGCCAGGTTAAGCAATCTTCAAGAACGCCGTCTCCAACGTTTCCAAGTCAGGATTCACAACCAACACATGGACAGAGAGTCCGGGAAACTCCCCAAATATTTCTAGTAACAAAAGAGAACCTATCAAGGATAGCACAAACCGTAGTAACTGACGAGCTTCTCACTATTGAGAAACAAGTTGTTGCTAGGGCAATCCTTGAGGAAAAGAAGCTAAAGCTTCAAGCAATGGTCGAGAACACGCGGGAGATACCGCGTGAACTCAGCGCAGTTAGAAGTTGGCCAGGCTTAGGCCCACTTTATAAGTTCTCAGCAAAAGCTAGACTAGAAATAGACGAATTGTTAAAAGAGCAAGACCGCAAGTATGTGGAGATGCTACTGAAAGACTTAGTTGGGGTAGTCATCCCAGAAGCCTACAAAGATTTGGAGGACGCACTGGAGTGCTTTAGAAGAAGAATCAGGCGTAAGGTCAACGAAGAAGAGGGGACGGATGCAGTGAATTACTTCGATGAAGAAGCAGCCAACCTGCTTATGAAAGATGAAGAACTTCTGAAGCAAAGGCGACCTTCATCAAAAAAGAGAAAGTCATCAGAAAAAGAAGATTCCAGAAGGCCAAGTAAACGGCCCGTCATCATCAACATCGTCCTCAACATCAGAAGAAGAAAAGGTCCTGGCAGAATAAGCCGGGCCAAAATAAGCGGCAGTAAAGCCCAAAACAAACGGCTCTTTTCAGAGCCACCAAAACTTCCAAAAAGAGATTTTGACAGTTGTCATATGTAATTATATTAAGTAGTTTACTTAAATTAAATTAAAGCTTTAAATAAATAATAACTTGTAAGCCAAGTCAGGCTTACAAAATAAATAAATAAGTTAAGATAGTAAATCTTAACAATAATAAATAAACATGTTTAAGCCAAGTTAGGCTTATTATAAATAAATAAGTTAAGATAGAAAATCTTAACATTAACCCCAAGTTTCTAAAAAGAGACAGAATAGGTTTCAGAACCAAAGAATGAACGGTTCTCAATACGCAAAAAGACAGATATGAGTGGTATTACCTTTTTGCTTAGATATTCAAAGTACCGAATATCTTTTTACCTGAAAGTATACTTAGGTTACATATATATTTCACAAAGAAACCAAGATAAGGTTTCAATACATAGGCTATTTGTATAAAACTTAGGAATTCTAAGCAGAAGAATTCCTAATTAGAAAGTGCACGGTTTTAAGTTTTAAGACCGGGTTATTACTGAAAGCAGGTACCTTCTGTGCCCTTCATTTCTTATTATGATTGCTTAGATATTCAACGTACCGAATATCTTTTTACCTGAAAGTATACTTAGGTTACATATTATATATTTCACAAAGAAACCAAGATAAGGTTTCAATACATAGGCTATTTGTATAAAACTTAGGAATTCTAAGCAGAAGAATTCCTAATTAGAAAGTGCACGGTTTTAAGTTTTATGACCGGGTTATTACTGAAAGCAGGTACCTTCTGTGCCCTTCATTTCTTATTATGACAGCTTAGAGGATTGTCAGTAAGTAATTTAGTTCATATCTTTGTGATTACGGTATACTGTCGAATAGAAGTATAAACCGTCTTCAAAGACAAAACTAGTTTTCACTGGTAAAAAACAGTACGTTGCTTCTTATGACGGAATAAAACAATACAAACGCTTAATCGCTACTCGCGCTTGGCGAATCACCTGCAGCACTTCACGTGTTAGATAGGGGCGGTTTATAGTAAACAGTACATCGCCCTCTTATGACTGAATAAAACAATACAAACGCTTAATCGCTACTCGCGCTCGGCGAATCCCCAGCAGCACTTTACGTGTTAGATAGGGACGGTTTATAGTAAACAGTACGTCGCCCTCTTATGACTGAATAAAACAATACAAACGCTTAATCGCTACTCGCGCTCGGCGAATCACCTGCATCACTTCACGTGTTTGATAGGGGCGGTTTATAGTAAACTGTACGTCGCCTTCTTATGAGAGAATAAAACAATACAAACTCTTAATCGCTACTCGCGCTCGGCGAATCCCCAGCAGCACTTCACGCGGGGAGGGCGAGTTAGCGCAGCGGTAATTCCCTCGCTTTGCACCACTGAGGTCCCGGGTTCAAGCCCCGGCGCGGCCCAAGGACTCATGTGCACTTGGTTTATCCCGATTCCATGCTCGCTCCCGCAGGTTTTCTCCGGGATCTCCGGTTTCCTCCTGTATCGCAAAAATTGGTGATTAGTTGTTTGGTTATCAAAAACTTCCTTCACCCAATGGAATTTGGGGAGCTGCACAGATAATTGGTGGATATTACAATCTATAAATGCGGATAGGTGTTCGCCGTTCGGCAGCAACCTAGTTGATGCGATCTGATTGTGATGATTTACCATTGCAGCGAAATTACAGCGCTTTGAGTCCTCTAAGATCTGGAGAAAGGCGCTTTATAAATCCAAAATTTATTTTATTAATTTATTTATTAATAGAGACGGTTTAAAGTGAACCTTTATTCGTCTCTCTACCGAATTAATAACGATATAATGTAATCTTAATTTTGACCCATTAGAAATATCTGTTTATATCCCCGCGTAGCTTGGCAGAGCCGAATTTTGATATGGTTTCATAACCAATATTGTCAATAAAAATTTTGCTCCGTTTCAGCCACCATAATAAGAAATACCAGCCTAATAAACTCATTCAAAGATTCTTGTCATTTGATTGGTCAATTAATTACCATTAATTATTATTGTTATTTTGAGCTTCTGCGCGTGTAAAATAGTCATTTTTTCCATTACAATGGCAACGCTGACAAATGCCAGTTATACCGACAGAGCGGTGACCAGGTGTGGGTGTTGCTGCTAAAATAAGGCCTAATAAAAAAATTGTTTGATTGGCGTGACATAAAAAATAGGGTAGGTAGGTCGGTATTTTTTTTTTTTTTTACTTTGTAAGCTGTAAATATCGTCTGGGTTTTTTTTATTTTTATTTATTTATTTATTTTTATTTATTTATTTTTTTTTTATTAGAGTTAGGGTCGGGCCAAATTTTAGGGTAGGTTGGGTTACTCCAATCAAACAATTTTTTTAGGCCTAAATATAGTTTATATATTTTTTAAAATTTATTTATTTGGTTTCCTGGTGATTTGTAAAATAAAGTGGAAAAATGAATATATTTAAAAAAATATTCATTCCGAGAACTTTGAACTGTTCCATTAAAAGAAGTCCATGTGTTACCTCATTTTAATTAATAAAATTATTACCCTTTAACTCATAAACATTCAATATTTTTGTATAACAACTGCCTATACCATTTTTCACCTTGGCGCAGTGGAGACGCCAGTGAGCATTTTATTGGACGCGGCTTTAAAACGCCAGATTTCGATCAAAGCGCTGGCATGTACCCGCCCGCATTTATAGATGCCGCATAAATGCGCGTGCGAAAAAGCGGCATCAACGCACTGACGACACTGCAACACCAAGGTGAAAATTGTATAGTTTGAAATATTTCTTTTAGTTCCCGTGGTTTGCCATATTGCGGACTATCTTGTGAAACGGTTTCGTTGCACTAGGTTCACCTTAGTTAGGAATATCTGCATACAGGCCCTGGTAGTTTGGAATATCTCTGTCAGCTCCTATGGTGGCATAACCCATATTGTCAAGATGTATTTCATTCACCGTATCATCGTATTGGTCTTCCACTGGGTTATTTGGATCTTGTACGTGGGGCCGTATGTGAGTGGAGTAGCCAGATATTGGTTGTTCTGGTTTCCCTTTCCTAAGATTGAAATCAATCAACATATTAATCAACCAATCAATCAATCAACCAATCATTTAATCAATCGATCAGTTAATCAATCAATCAATCAGTCAATCAATCAATCAAAACACTTGCATAAATAACTAACAGAATAGTCGACTGCAGATCCGTCGGATAACGCTTTTTCAATGGGAAATGAACTTTGCTGCTTGGATGATGTCACAATGAGGTTAGCATTTATTCAGTATTGAAAAGCGTGCTCCGACGGATCTGCACTCGACCGGCCTCCTAAATATCCTCTAATAAAATATACCATGTGACACGAAATGATCGTTTTAAAGTACATCCTGGCCTGTGAATTTTTTTTCTCCTAGACCAGTGTAGAGTTTATCAGTATTATCACCAACTTTTGTACTGCACTATTAGTTTGATAAATACAATTGCTTAAAGAGAATGAGAGTCTGCATTGTGGAAAGACCTGTTGAAATATTCCATCACAATGAATTATTACTAAGAAAGATAAAGCACATTATTCGTGTTGATTAAAACAATATGATACAATATTTGTATTATTCAGCGGATATCGAGTGCAAGAATATTATGTTTATCATACCTTTTACAGTATACCACAATGGCTACTAGTATTATAGCAATAGCCACAACTCCAACTGCTACTCCAACTCCAACTGCTATAATGATCGTCGAAGAATCATCTAAGAATAGTAGAATTGAATAAAATAATATTAAGGTTTGAACAACTCTTCAAGTCTTATTCCGTATATTTTAGCGAATCTTCACATCTTTATTCCGTATATTTTAGCGAGTCTTCAAGTCTTTATTCCGTACATTTTATCGAGTCTTCAAGTCTTTGTTCCGTATATTTTAGCGAGTCTTCATGTCTTTATTCCCTATATTTTATCGAGTCTTCAAGTCTTTGTTCCGAATGTTTTAGCGAGTCTTCAAGTCTTTATTCCGTATATTTTATCGAGTCTTCAAGTCTTTGTTCCGAATGTTTTAGCAAGTCTTCAAGTCTCTATTCCGTATATTTTGGAGATACCATCAGCGGGTGGCAGCTGGATATTAAAACGGGTAAGAGTAGATTCTCCAAAATTTAGGAATATATTAGAGATAGATGTAAATTCAAAGAATAAAGTCATTGATATGCAGACCATTCATCAAATAATGATGGTTAAAAGGGCTAAAACTGATTTAAAGTTTGGCACCCCTCCCTTATGACCTTGTTAATCATCTAAAATGAGCCACTAATTAAATCTGTTACTTCACGCAGTAGACGTGTTAGCTTTCGATCAAAATTCAAGACTCCAGCTCCATTATACATGATGCAGTCATGGTCCATGGCAAAGGCGATTCGACCTTTGTGGCATTAAACCCAGTTAACAGGAAATTAATCCAGTAAATCGATTCAGTAAAGCAAATAAGCTCATGCATTCGATCACTAACGGCAACAAGCTTCGGTCGATTACCCCAGCTGCAGCGTGTGTAAACTCTAATTTGCATAGAGGCTGTACGTGAAATTATTGATTGGCTCCAAACAAAGGATTTGAACCGGTGCACGTAATCATGGCGCAGTGCAGTCCATTCAATCAAATGTTGTCATCAACCTATTTGATCGCAGTGCATTGTTATGTGTGTGAGACGAACTGTCGCGGTTGATTGCAATCAAACAAACGATGTCTTATGTATTACTTTGTTCCGTGATGAAAATCGTGATGTTTTATTCAATCACTCTTGAAAAATGTATTTCTTTTGTAGGCCTATTACTTTGTTTTGTGATGAAAATCGTGATGTTTTATTTCATCACGCTTTAAAACAAACGATTTCTCATGTATTACTTTGTTTCGTGATGACAATTTTGATGTTTTATTTCATCACTCACGAAAAATTGATTTCTTATGTATTACTTTGTTTCGGGATGAAAATCGTGATGTTTTATTTCATCATCACGCTCTAAAACAAACGATTTCTTATGCATTTGTTTTGTGATGAAAATCGTGATGTTTTATTTCATCACGCTCTAAACAATAATTATAGTTACATGCATTTCAAGAAAAAAATCTTATTAAAACGGTAGGCCCTATGTTGTTTAGAAAAATGTAGAAAGTGATGATGATGATGATGTCGATGATGATGATGATGATGATGATGATGATGATGATGATGATGATGATGATGTTCCAAAAGTGTCCCGGTTTGTTTTTCTTGCCCTAAATCGTGCGTATCTATTAATAAGGCACTTCAATAATCAATAATCAGTCCCGTGATAACTAGCTACTAACTTGGGTTTATGGGCGCTGATATTTCATGTTCACTGTCACTTATTTATCAGAAAAGTGCGACCATTTGTCAATCACCTACAGTACCCAATTTCGGCATACTATATAAGAAACTCATCATGATGATTGCCAGAGAATAGTTAAAGTGTAGCTTGTACCGTTTTTTTGTGGCATCCTTCATAAGTGAGCGGTCCGATACCAATATTTTCGGTCAAATCTCCATTCAATTAACACGGGGAGTTGGCTAGCTATGCCTTGCCCTCACTCATATTTTACAAAAGTGCGACTATTTCTGAACATCTAACCTAGCTGTAATTTTAGTTCATGTTAGAGAAATATATTTGCTAGAAGTTCGGAGAATAGCTAACATATTGGCTGGTTATTTTTCACACAGTGATGTTAACTAGGCAAGTGCCCATTCTTCCAACGTAGATCATTTGTAAAGGTCACGCGTCAATGGTGAGAGCACTGTGTATTGTGTATAGGAAAACGGACAGTAACTGCAGTATGATGGTGGCGGCTGAGAATGTATTGCCACCAAACGTCGTTTTTTTATCACAACTTTCAATGCGTGTCAACTTAAAGCCATATTATAACATTTCCATAAAAAAATAGATTAGTATTTCTTTTCCATAAAATGTTATAGCTTTTACTATCAGATATGTCCCCTTTTAATTTTAAGCTGAACAAATGAGGTAAAGCAAAGAAAATTAAATTGGAATTTACTACCAGCGCCGATGTCGTTAATGCGTGTCACTCCATTCGGTTGTGCTACGACACGATCCTTTATGTGTGTCGCCATGTACGTGTACGTACTGTGTTATGAACAAGAGTACGCGTTCGACTAATATTTTCATCGTAATAATAAAACGACGGTTCCTGCGTTTTATTCAAAATATTTTGACTAAACTTCAGCACCTAGAGTCTTGATTTTTGCAGGGTATGTTATATATTTAATAAAATATATTATAATTATGTAAAAAGCAGAATTTTGAAAAATATTGAGGGCGTCTTCCTCAGCAAATGCTATAATATGGTTTTAAGAATACATAACTATAATCTAAACTGCTCAGAAAACTACAGGATGTCTTAAAATCAGCAGGTCCTGACAAGGTAACGATATCTTAAAATTTGCTTTAAACAAAAAAAAAAAAAAAAAATGGAGTTCATTTGATGTTAAAGACAGGTTTAAAGATTATGATCTCCAATGTAAAAATGGTTCCAGGACAAATTTCACAAGTTTCGTGTCATGTCGTGTGGGTGTAGTCTCTGTACGTCCATTCCCTGGATCAATTTGTCTATTCTTACCAAAAATTCGAACTTTTGTATAATTATAATTATGCATCGCATAAGAAATAATTATTATGAGGATTTAATAAATAACATTTAAAGGTCTGTTAGTTATTGGTAAAAAATTATAGAGAATTTACTTTTTTTTGGAAATTTCCCCTAAAACTCAAGAACCGTAAGCCTACTGAATTGTTAATATCAGTTTTGAAATTTTCAGAAAACTTCCTTTAAGATACATGTCTCACTTTTTACCAAAAGAGTTTGATTTGTGAGAAAGTTTAGACAAATTGAGCCACAGAGGGATGCATACAAAGCTCCCTGAACTCTCCATTGATTATGCATTGGACGTGGGCGCGACTTGAATGCCAGTACTTTCTTTGCAATGTTGAAGTTCTGGCAACACTGAATCTCCTTATGGCACCCAGTGATATCGAATGCTAGTACTAGCCTCAGATTTTACGCGTTGCTTTTCATTTGGCCGAGAAAATTAATTTTACATTGAAAAGGTGTAACTCAAAATGTGCTCATTTCAACACCAAATTCGATCGTTTGTATTGCCTCATTAAATGACTGAGTGAGCCTTGTACAACAATAGATATCGGCTGACCAGCGTTCAGAGTGTATCATCCATTATGCATTTAATGGAAAGTTGAAATTAAGTTATTCTAATATTTTTCACACCATTGTATTGACATTGCTAGACACCTCGTTCAAAATAATGTAAAAAAGCAAAGCATCACTCATAAAATCATTTGATCCATACAAATATTCACCTTTTTGGTCATCAGTGGAGCATTTTGGAATTTCTCCAAGCCAGGATCCAGTATTTAAACAAGACAGTTGTTCATCCCCTATTCGGTGATACCCTTCCCTACAGTACACAGTGATGGCATCTCCATATGCGTATACATTCTTTGCCGGAACAACAGAACCCTCGCCAGAATGGATGATCATTAGTGGAAGACATCCTTCTAAAATTAAATATATATAGCAATATCTGTAGTTGGCTGTTTTCAGATGTTACCCTATCTTTCAACAATAACAATACATGCACTTTTTTCACTGTCGCGTTATTGGACAAGTAGAAAACTGTCAAGCTTTCGCCAGGATTAGGTCAGCACTTCTTCTGGAAAGGGGCAGATCATTTTGTCCTGAAGAAGTTCGAGCTATAACTCTGACGAAAGCTTTATAGGCCTACCTTTATTCGTTATTCAATCTATCTCAATTCATTTTTATCTTCTAACTATAATGTGTGTTGACGACAAATTATATCGTTATGAATTCGGCAGATGGCCGAATCCGGATTCGGCTTTTGGTAAATTCATTTTACGCATTCATTACTTTTGAATTTGAGAACAAGGGATCAATGCTGTACATAATAGAGGGCAGCATATCAATATATCTGACGGTGCATCGCAGTACGGTCAACGACGATAACTGTTAAGAAATCGATATGCTGCCCTCAATGCCCTCTATAGGTAAAGTATAGATCCCTTGTTCTCAAATTCAAAAGTACTGCATACGTAAAATCAGGTGGTGGTCGCATTGCATTCTCTAAATTCAGTAAATTTTCATCGTCAGCCGTGTAATTGAATGGGATTATTTTGCAATTTTAAAACGCTTGAAATATCACAAACAAACAGGCCTATGTTAATAAATAATATAAATACAAGCTAAAACCGCTGGGGTTCGATAATGAACCCCACAAAACTAACCGAGTATTATATGGAAAATGCCATACGGCCGGGCGGTTTCACAAGTTGCCGGCTCTATCATGCCACTCGCCGCCTGCGTAAAATAAATTTGCCGAATTCATAACGATATGTATAAATGACGAATGTCCATCTGGTGGAAATATTTTCTCGATAAAAAACATTCGTTAGATATATAAATATGTCCTGCAACTGTTCACTCCATATTGCTCTAGACATAATAAACCTTTCATACCACACAATGCACGTTTCCCGACATGAATTGACGGACATTAGAACAGTGTATTAGTAGGCATGTCACAGTGGCTGCACAATACTTCTGCCACACTGTGCATGCAAGCATAACAGTAAATTGAAAAGCGCGCGCATGAAAGTTGTTCAATTTTGGCAAACATCCATGCCGAAAAATTAATTTCCTCATATGTGCTATTTATCACAATTGTTTGAATTTTTGATATATGGTGTGTGAAACCTTTCTGTGACTACCATCGGGTTTTTTTAAAATAAATATTGCTTCGTTTAAGAGCTACTACCTATTTTTATGGATTGTTGAAGATCCCTCATAAATCAATAAATATAGGCCTTTTGAAAAATCAAGATCTACCACCATTTAGCTGAAATACTAATCTTTCTAAGCATGTAAATTATTTCCGTCGACAACGAATGGCACACTTGAGGAAAACGATTTGAAACAAAACATTTTTAAGTGAGTTTAAAGGGAGTAATATTCCAAACCACAATAGCTCTTGTTATTGTGTGTGTCCAAGGCCACACCATTTTTGTATACGCGGTATAATACAGGGGCTGTTCCGTTTACCGTTTCTCTTCCCATGTTAATCCAGATATTAAAATGTTAATTTAAAGTCTCATTGCAAATGAATTTTTATTTTTACTTTTCGGATTTGGCTTTGAGCAATGGTGACACATACCATATTTACAGAAAAAATGAAAATTCTATTCCAGACACCGTCAAAATGCCAAAGTTTGTTTTTTTGTATTATATTAAAGTAATTAACTGCAGATTCTTTACTCAACATCATAACAGGTTCATACTTGACAAATTCATGATGAATGAAAAGACTTTCATTAAACATCGAAAAAAACCAAAATTACTCATGCCTAATTTACATAATAATATCATGAATACATAATTAGCTGTAATAAGCTAATTTGCATAATTGATTACTTTTTGTGTATTTTTTGTTATCAATTGAAAGAACTTTGTATTCGTTATGAATTCGGCAGACGGCCGAATCCGGATTCGGCTTTTGGTAAATTCATTTTTGGCATGTATTACTTTTGAATTAGAGAACAAGGGATCAATGCTTTACCTATAGAGGGCGGCATATCGATTTTTTAACGGTTATCGTCTTTGACCGTACTGTGAGTCACCGTTAGCTAACCCTGTATGCCGCCCTCTTTTGAATACTTATCATCTGATCTCCGTTAAAAATCGACATGCTGCCCTCTATCATGTATAGCATTGATCCCTTATTCTCAAATTCAAAAGTAATGAATGCGTAAAATGAATTTACCAAAAGCCGAATCCGGATTCGGCCGTCTGCCGAATTCATTATGTTTGTGAAAAAAACCGCACCCTGATATCATGTACGGTTTTCTTTTGGCATCAATTTTGCATATTAATTAGCTGAACTTAGTCATTTTTTAACTTTTATTTGTCTGCAGATTGGCCGGAATTGCTAAAATAGTATATTTGGTTAATTTATTATAATTATTCAATGATAGATTTTTTAATTTGTTTTCTTTGACGAAGTTAAAAAAGATAGGAAATTAACCTGTGATACTTAAATTAACGTTGCTTTTTCAAGCAAGTGTCCAAATAAACCTTCAAAATCTCGAAATGTGCCAACTTTGTCATTATAGCAATTTGTGGCAGATTTTCATTCCATTTATGAGCATCTTAAAATTGACACTACGTCACAATGCATTGACCGATTTCAATTCGGTTTTTGATTTTGATGCTTTAATAAAGGTCATTCATGTAGAAACATTAAATAACGTGTTTCTGCTGCCCTTATTTTTGAGGTGATATACCTAGTATTAGCTAAAAACCCATATACTTACCAATGACATTGTTAGTTATCGGTGCAGTAACTGCAGTTATACCTGTGGTTGTTTCCGTTTCAGGTAAGGTTGGAAGAGACGCTACAAAATCAAAACATTAGTCGACTTAAAGTTAACTTAAACTAAAAAATGCATATATATTATTATATGAGCTAATTTTGATTTACAATCTAGTCAAATAGGCTTATTATTGTTTGAGTGGCTATACAGTAACCAAAAAATTATGGTACCAGTTATGTTCACCCCTTGTATATCCTAAACAAAGACAGATATGTCATAATTGAAACCAGCAGCTAATAGCTGCATCTTTTAGCTCGAATTTAAGACCCCATTTGTTGAAATAGTTCAAGAAATAAAAATATGACGATCCAAAAACCCAAGGAAGATGCCAATGTAAAAGTTGCAGTTTGCTCCATTGCGTGCCTTATTGATTTGCACACAATGCGTTTACGAACATGAGAACCAGCGCCGTGCTTCCATTGATTATATATAGGCCTAACACGTTAAAATTAGCGTTGTGCTTTCATTGATTAGAACACAAAAGTGCAACTTTTGATTTCGGTTCTTTATTGGGTTTTAGACCACCGTTTCTTTAATTTTCAACCAATTTCAACAAATGAGGTCTTAAATCAGAGCTAAATAGTACAGGTATTGGCTGCTTGTTTTAATTTTGACACATTTTTCTTTATTTAGGATATACAGGAGTGAACACAACTGGTACCTTAATTTTGTGGCTTACTGTATATAACATTTTTTAGCATTCTAGAATAATATGAACTATTTATGGTAAATTACATCATTTAATCATCTCATATGGCACATTACATTCTTTAAATAGATCATTACATCACCACAAGCCAATCAGAATATTACTTTGTACACATCAGTTCTAAAAATAACACATTACCTCAACACAAACCAATCAGACACTGTACCATGATTATTGGCATAATTCCAACACTTAGTACTGTGGTAATCATGGCCATTTAATATACTTGATTCCATTATGTCCCAGAAATTTCTCCATATTATACTAGATATGAATTTCTTGACACTTTAATAATTAGCATTCCAGAACATTCTATGAATCTTTTGAATTTTCCAAATTCAAACAAATGGATTTGAATATCAAAACAAGTGAAAATTAATGTTTGATGACAAAATGCATAACTTTTAAGGAACATTATGGAATATTTTTGGGGCACATAACGCTTGTCTCAGGTGGTTTGTTACCCTTAAAATATAGCAAAAAAGATCAAAATCCATTGAGCACTTTTGACTTTGACCTATTTTGTGATTGCTACCTATGTAACAAAATCGCGGATGGTGTACAGGCCACAATGGGAGTGAACCCCCCCGGTGCTGTTTTTTCTGGTAGGGCTAGTTTAGTTCCAAGGTCCCTTGCCATGAACATCAAAACTCCATCTTCATTTTCTTGAGTATTCTAAGGGGTCAAGGACGGTAGTGATTCTCTTCATATTGGAGTAGCCTATCCCAATGGCTCTAAATCTGCATCATGGGTCAAAGAGCGGAAGAGGACGATTTACTTCTCAACGGTCATTAGGCTGGTGTTGAACATGTCATCATTGGTCAACCTTCCAACACTGGCCAACATGTTCCAGATCAGGGGCGAACTACTGCATATTGGTAGATCTCGGCTGATGTGTGTCCAGAAATATGCTGAAACAGGGCTGATCACCCGTAAAGCTGCTGGGACTGGACCAAAATAATTCCCAAAACTACAAGCAAATCTTCGAAAATACCGAGGGTAGATGAGCGGCAGTCTACTGTTGACGTCATGACGGACCAGCGGGAACTCGGTACACCATCACGAACTGTTGGCCCTGATTATTGTCGCCTGTCTACCTTAAACCTCTTGTAATATCTACTTATAATGTCCGTACTGTAAATCAACAAGGGAAAATGCATCAGCTATTCATGGGCTGTGCTGATGCAGGTATTGATATTGCCGGAATTCAAGAGCATCGTCTCATTACACCAAGCCCAACCGATGAACTTTGGTCAGATGATAGGAACTGGGTTTTATTATTCAGTTCCGCTACCAAGCAAAGGCACGGAGGAGTTGGTCTGGTCATGTCCAAGCACATTCACAGATGTCTTAAGAGTGTTGAAGCTATTTCCGAGAGGATACTATTTGTAACATTCCATGGCAACCCTCAGCTGAACATCATTGTTGTATATGCACCCACTGAATGCGCAACATCTTCTGACAAGGAGGAATTCTATTCATCTCTATCTGACCACCTGGACGGTATGAAAAGGCACAACATCCATCTCATCCTCGGTGATTTTAATGCCAGAATAGGAACAGATAGTCATCTTTCCCATCCTTGGGTCATTGGTCCACATTGCTACCATGATTCAACAAATGACAATGGTGAGCGTCTGGTCAACACCTGCCAGGAGTACAATCTCAGACCGGCCCAGATGAGATTCCCGCAACCCAAGAACCGTCTCTGGACTTGGACCCATCCAGCTGGATCAACCCATGCACAGTTAGATCACATACTAATACACAGCAAGTGGGTAAATTCTCTCCGCAACTGTCGAGCATACAACTCAGTAGAAGTGGACTCCGATCATCGTATTGTGAGCATCCGTCTAGCTATCAGTCTGCGTACTAGCAAAGGAAGACCTTGCAAGAGACCAAAATTCAACTGGAAGAAGTTGCAAGATCCTGATACAAAGGAGGAATTTCAGCTGGAGCTTTCAAACAGATTCCAGGTCTTGAGCATGGATGACACCACACCCATCTCTGATAGGTATGAGACCTTCGAAACAGCGGTTCGTGAAGTTGCTGAGAAAGTTATTGGAAAGCAAGAGCCATGCGGACTACCAAGTTGGGTATCAGATGCAACCATCAGACTTAAACTTGAAAGGGATGAGGCCAAAAAGCGGTAATCCATTTCAAAGTCTCGTCAATCTAGAGAAAGATGGAGGAACTTGAACACCAGCCTTAACAACTCTAATAAATCTGATGAGCTTGCTACCCTCAATAAACAGATGGAAGCCCTGAAGCTGGCCGACGAGATGGGGAATTATACCACCACCTGGAAAATGATACACTCGCTTTCTGGGAAGAACTCAAGGAAAGGGGTGAAAGTCAAAAAGAGAGATGGATCAGCTCCAACCAGTGACCATGAACTGCTTGAGGAATGGACGGAATATTTTAGCTCAATCCTAAACAACGACAGTGGCACAGCAGCTTCAGAACTTCCTGCACCTGCTGTTGAAGATCTTCCTATTATCACTGAGCCCCCAACTCGTGAAGAAGTAGTCAAAGCAATAGCAGCCATGAAGACAAACAAGGCAGCAGGATTGGACTGTGCTATAACTGCAGAAGCACTTCAGGGAGGAGGGGATAGCATGATTGATATGATTCTTGAATTCTGTATGGAAGTATTCTCAACGCTGACACCGCCACGTCAATGGGTTACGAATGTAATCATTCCTCTACCAAAGAAAGGTGATCTCTCTCTCATGACAAACTACCGTGGTATTTCGCTTATGTCCATTGCCGCAAAAGTGTACAACAAGATCCTTCTGAACAGGATCCGACCTCACATTGATACTTTACTGAGAATCAACCAGGCTGGCTTTAGATCGGGTCGCAGCTGTGCTCAGCAAATACACATTTTGAGGAGGATCATGGAAGGCTTCAAGGAGTACCAACTTCCCTTAACAGTTACTTTTGTGGACTTCAAAACAGCCTTCGACTCCATCAACAGGTCTGTCATGTTTTCAGTGCTGCGGCATTATGGAATACCAAAGGTTGTGGTCCAGGTGCTCTACAAAGACTCCAATAGTGCCGTTATGGTAGATGGCAGTATCTCAGAGCCTTTCCAAGTAACAACTGGAGTGCTTCAGGGTGATGTGTTGGCACCATTCCTGTTCATTATCCTGGTAGACTACCTTCTGATGAAATCAACTTCTGGAATTGACGCTGGAATTGTTACCTACCCACGTCGGTCAAGCAGGTATCCTGCCAAGATGTTGAATGACCTGGATTTTGCTGATGATATTGCCCTGCTGGAATCTTCCATAGCCCGGGCCCAGTCACAGCTTACTAGGACTGCAACTGCAGCAGCAGATCTAGGCCTTGTCATCAGCGCACCTAAGAGAGAATATATGACTGCACGCTGTAACGCCCAACCAGCACTTGAAGTCTATGGTAGTACCATCAACCATGTCACAGACTTCAAGTATTTGGGTTCCAAGATGGGCTCTAGTGTTAGAGACCTAAAAAGAAGAAAAGCACTAGCCTGGGCAGATTTCTGGAAACTGGAACACCTTTGGAGAATCCCGTCCCTGCCAATCGAAACAAAAATCATGCTGTTTCAGACAACGTGTGTTGCTGTCTTTCTGTACCTGTACGGGTGCGAGTCATGGGTAATTACCAAGGACATGGAAAACAAGATCAATGCATTTGCAACATCTTGCTACAGAATCATGTTAAACATCAAGCGTGTGGATCGGATTCCAAATGAAACCATCTACAACCTGACCAACACCACTCCACTGGTTGCCAGAGTCAAGATTCATCAACTCAAATTTCTCGGCCATATACTGCGTCTTGAAGATGGCGAGCCTGTGAAAGAATATGCGCTTTATATTCCACCACATGGGAAGAGGAAACCGGGACGGCCGCGCACACAGTACTTACAGTATGTCCAGCACCTCCTGGGAGATACTGAAGGATGCTGCAGCCAAACAAAATTGTTTCGCTTGCCCAAGATCGCATTAGTTGGAGAAAGCTTGTAGTCGCCTGCTCCGCAGCCGACTGATGATGATGATGATGAAAAGTTAATCCGATAACAATAGAGGGTATTCATTACTTCATCATTTATGTGGTTGCTCATGCATAAAATTCCTCCACATAGGCTGTTTAGCTTAATCGGGAAGTGACCTATTGAAATGATATCACACTGATCAGACTGATCTTTATGTTATTACAGTGAGAGGCCCACATACTCAACACAAAGTGAATGATGTTATAACTTGGAAGGCTAACAAATTAACACCGCCAAATTGATCGACTGACGTGTGTACAACGTGGGTAGCTAGCAGACGTGGTCTAATTCTGCATTAAACCGGGCCACGTTATTTCTATAGATCTGCTGCGCATTCAAATTGCATTGTATTGCATCGTAATTTAATTTGTGTCCATGCTAATTATGTTTACACAACATGAACGTGTTTTAGCAAATTAATAGGTGATCAAAAGCGATCGGAATGTTACAAAAGTCATGATTGACAACTAAAAATCGATATGCCGTTCGTATCCTCTGTTGTCAATTTCTTATCCACTCACTAGTCCTCACAAAAACTTTGTGTTGATTACGTAATGTGTGGAGGCAAATTGCAATAAGTACAATGAAATAATGAGTAGGGCCAGGCGGCGTAGGAAGCGATATCGCCAATTGTGAGGTCGCCATTGGATTAACACATAATCATGAAATCTTGACAAACAAGTCTAAATTTGTTATGTGGTGTCAAAGCAAAATTATCTTACTCTAAAACCGTTGGGGTACGACAATGTACCACATTGCAAGTATGTTAATTTTCCATTTGTAATTGCTAACCGTGTATTTTGAATGGGGCAGTCAGCCCTGTATCCTCGCCAGCCTCGTACGTCACGTGTTGCGCTTCCTACGCCGCCTGAGTAGGGCGGGCTCCGGGCGGGTTTCTTCTTCGTCTTACGTAACAGTATTGTTCTCCAAAAAAACCCGGAAGCGCTACATATGACGCTCTAGCTGAAATACAGCAAGATAATGTAAGATAGTAATGTAAACCTGTATTTTAGCTAGAGTATCTCGAGCTAGTAGCTATGAGGAAATTGAACACTCATTGTCTGATCATGCATGTGTTTATGGTACGGATAGCGGTTACTTAGCAACTCTCGTTCCGCTTGGGTTTATTGAATACACACTATTGGGTTCAGCTATTTTTTTTAAATAATTCTTTTACTCCATAGCATTAAGAATCTAGTATTTTGATAATTAAAATAGCTTGATGCGGTATACAGCTGATTGGGGTCGTTACGGGTCGTTAAAGCCACTAACCGCGAAATGAGGATATCGAACTAGTTTGCGCCACAGGGCTTCAAAGAACCACAAACCGCGAAATATGAATAGTCAACTAGTTTGCCCCGCATGGCTACAAAGAACTGCTAACCGCGAAATATGGATATCCAACTATAGTTTGCCCCTCGAAGTTTAAAAAAAAGCACTCATCGCGAAATATGGATATCCAACTACTTTGCCCCGCAGGGCTACAAAGAACCATTAACTGCGAAATATGGATATCCAACTAGTTCGCCTCGCATGGCTACAAAGAACCAATTACCGCGCAATATTTTTTACCTCAAAAAAGGAACTAATATCTACCAAAAACGTTCCAAAACGTAAAAGGGACCAAAGTTTAAAAAATCTTTCCTGTGTGGCTTTTCACCCTTTTTTAAACTTGGTCCCATTAATGAAAGTTTCTAAAGACCCATACGAAGTCATCTATAGGCTACTTGTTTGTTTTCTTAGTTGTCAGTGTTTATTTTGTAGAGTAAATTAATTAGTGCGTGATTGAAGTTTTCCCGTAAAGACGTTATAATGTAAGAAAAAGTAGCAAATACTCACTTTGTTAAATTCTTCATCCTCATGTGCGATTCTGCGCCTTATGTACAGATGTAGGGGCTATATGTAGCAGGTTGACAGACAGTCAATTTGCTAAGTATATATAATACTGTACTACTCTTTATGAACACGCAATTTAATAAACCTTCAAATGTTTTTGATAATATATAGCCTACGTCATATTGCAACGCTTTCGAACAGTCTTAAACCTATAAGAGTAAATTATTGCATGTAAAAATACGGACTCGTTCTTCATGTTATTACTACTTTACTGAATGGGACCAAGTTTTAAAAGGGTGAAAAGCCACACAGGACAGATTTTTTAAACTTTGGCCCCTTTTTACGTTTTGAAACGTTTTTTGGTAAATACTTGTTTGAAGAGCTCTAATTTCGATGTTTTGACACGAAAAATTTAAAATTATCATACCAAACTAGTGATTTTGAACCTCGCAAAAAAGGAAGCAAATCTAAGTTTATATTTGGATGGAAAAATAGCGTGTTTTTCGAACTAGCAAATTTCAATACAATTTTCAACACAATATTGCACATTTCCTGACATGAATTGACGGATATAGGAACAATGCATTATCTAACTAACCTTATACTTACCAATGGCATTATTAGTCGGAGTTATCGATGCAGTAACTGCAGTTATACCTGTTGTTGTTTTCGTTTCAGGTTGTGTTGGAAGAGACGCTACAAAATCAAAACATTAGGCGACTTAAAGTTAACTTAAACTAAAAAATGCATAACGATCATAAATATTATTAGTCTCCTCAGCAGCCTGTTTGGTCCGCTCCCTCCACATAGTCTGCCTATTGTTGAATCAGTGCCTTTTGTTAGAAGTCACACATGAGTAAAGTGGATAACCTCTATTAGGAATACAATAAAGCCATACAAACAACAATGATATATAAAAACAGTGATATTGCACTATAGGACATCATTAGGTGAGATTTATTTGCAAGCATATTTAAAATAACCGACTGCAGCTGGCAACGAATTTTTGGCGCTGGTAGGAAGAAGGTTAAACTAGAGTCAATAGATTCTGAGTACAAGCCGCCGCAGTTGACCTTTGACCCCTAAACTTTGACCTTTGGGGTCATAAATATTTTTAACATGTTTAGAATGTCGTAAGAATAATTCCTGTTGAATTTGAGCTCGATTGGACCAATTTCGAAATTTGACCTTTGACCCCTATAACTTGACCCTTGGGTCACGGATGGGGTCAACTGCTCTTGCATTGTGCTTAGGATGTCATAAGAAAGATTCCTGGTGAATTTCAGCTTAATCGGAACTTATACATGGATTTTGATTTTTTAAATTTTTGATTGACCTTTTGACCCCCTTAATGACCTTTGACCTCAATGAAAAAAAACCCTTATGTACACCGACAAAATGTATTGTTTTAATTTTAATTAAAAAATTCTAACATGTTTAATTCTTGAGATAAAAATTCTTGAAGTTATTTAGCTAAAACAGAAAGTGACCCCTTAATGACCTTTTGACCCCCAAAATAAAAATACCATGCATACATCAGGTAACACTGATTTATGTATGATGGTTATATTACTCTGGTCTGTTTAAATTTTGAGATAAAATTTTTTTGAATATTTCGGTTTTTGACCGGAAGTAACCCCTTAATGACCTTTGACCCCAAAACTGTAGGCATCCTAAAGACCCTGGCTAGTAGCGATGCATGTGTGCTAATGGCGACTCTCTGCTATGTAATTTGTAAAGACAGTGATTTTTTGAATATTTTTTAGACTTTGACCGGAAATGACCCCTTAATGACCTTTGACCTCAAATCTGTTTGCAAGTTTTGAGCACTGGTTAACATTGATTCATATGCATTAGTCACATGATCATTGCATGTAATTTGTAGAAGGAGTAGCATTTTTTGTGAAATCAACATTTTTGGCCATAAGGTCAAGGTCAAAGGTCAAAGCCAGGTCAAAGTCAAATGGATGGTTTGGCCTAGTCCAGTGGTCATTTGGCTCAAGTATTGTTGAAATCTGTCAAAGCATAAGAGAGCTAGATCGAAACGTGGCAAGTCACGCAAAATGTCACGAGTTGCCAGAAGAAGAAGAAAGAAGAAAGAACTAGAGTCAACAGACTCTGAGTACAAGCCGCCGCAGTTGACCTTTGACCCCTAAACTTTGACCTTTGGGGTCATTTATATTATTATCTTGTTAACATGTTTAGAATGTCGTAATTGAAATGTCGTGTTGAATTTGAGCTCGATTGGACCAATTTCGAAATTTGACCTTTTACCCCTATAACTTGACCCTTGGGTCACGGATGGGGTCAACTGCTCTTGCATTGTGCTTAGGATGTCATAAGAAAGATTCCTGGTGAATTTCAGCTTAATCGGAACTTATACATGGATTTTGATTTTTTAAATTTTGATTGACCTTTTGACCCCCTTAATGACCTTTGACCTCAATGAAAAAAAAACCTTATGTACACCGACAAAATGCATTGTTCCAATTTTAATTAAAAAATTCTAACATGTTTAGTTCTTGAGATAAAAATTCTTAAAGTTATTCAGCTAAAAACAGGAAGTGACCCCTTAATGACCTTTGACCCCCAAAATAAAAATACCATGCATACATCAGGTAACACTGATTCATGTATGATGGTTATATTACTCTGGTCTGTTTACATTTTGAGATAATTTTTTTTTTTAATATTTCGGTTTTTGACCGGAAGTAACCCTTAATGACCTTTGACCCCAAAACTGTAGGCATCCTAAAGACCCTGGCTAGTAGCGATGCATGTGTGCTAAAGGCGACTCTCTGCTATATAATTTGTAAAGACAGTGATTTTTTGAATATTTTTAGCTTTCAGACCGGAAATGACCCCTTAATGACCTTTTGACCTCAATTCTTTTTAGCAAGTTTTAAGCACTGCCACATGTTGATTCATATGCATGAGTCACATGATCATTGCATGTAATTTGTGGAAGGAGTAGCATTTTTTGTGAAATCACATTTTTGACCATTATAGCTAGGTCAAAGGTCACAGCAAGGTCAATGTCAAATGGAAGGTTTGGCCTAGCCCAGTGGTCTTTTGGTTCAAGTTTGGTTGAAATCTGTCACTGCCTTGCGGAGCTAGAGCATTTTGATTGGTTGCCAGAAGAAAGAAAGAAACTAGAGTCAACAGACGCTGAATACAAGCCGCAATTTGCCCCCTATAACTTGACCCCTGGGTTACGGATGGGGTCAACTGCTCTTGCACTGTGCTTAGGATGTCATAAGAAATATTCCTGGTGAATTTCAGCTTAATCGGAACTTATACATGGATTTTGATTTTTGAAAATTTTTGATTGACCTTTTGACCCCTTTAATGACCTTTGACCTCAATGTAAAAAAAAAACCTTATGTACACCGACAAAATGCATTGTTCCAATTTTAATTAAAAAATTCTAACATGTTCAGTTCTTGAGATAAAAATTCTTGAAGTTATTCAGCTAAAAACAGGAAGTGACCCCTTAATGACCTTTGACCCCCAAAATAAAAATACCATGCATACATCAGGGAACACTAATTCATGTATGTTGGTTATATTATTCTGGTCTGTTTACATTTTGAGATAAAATTTTTTGAACATTTTTGGTTTTTGACCGGAAGTAACCCCTTAATGACCTTTGACCCCAAACCTGTAGGCATCCTAAAGACCCTGGCTAGTAGCAATGCATGTGTGCTAATGGCGACTCTCTGCTATATATTTTGTAAAGACAGTGATTTTTTGAATATTTTTAGCTTTCAGACCGGAAATGACCCCCTTAATGACCTTTGACCTCAATTCTTTTTAGGAAGTTTTAAGCACTGCCACATGTTGATTCATATGCATGAGTCACATGATCATTGCATGAAATTTGTGGAAGGAGTAGCATTTTTGTGAAATCACACTTTTGACCATTATAGCTAGGTCAAAGGTCACAGCAAGGTCAAAGTCAAATGGAAGGTTTGGCCTAGTCCAGTGGTCATTTGGCTCAAGTATGGTTGAAATCTGTCGAAGCATAAGAGAGCTAGGGCGAAACGTGGCAATTCACGCAAAATGTCACGAGGTTGCCAGAAGAAAGAAGAAGAAGAAGAAGAATTGAGAAGAGACAGAACAAGCCGACATCCGTCGTCGGCTTGTAACAAGAGCTATATAGAAATTGTCATGCGAGACATGACACACAAGCCGACCTGTTGACGGGTCAAGTTTGAGCAATTTAGAAATTTGACCTTTGACCCCTAAACTTTGACCTTTGGGGTCATAAATATTTTTAACATGTTTAGAATGTCGTAAGAATAATTCCTGTTGAATTTGAGCTCGATTGGACCGATTTTCGAAATTTGACCTTTGACCCCTATAACTTGACCCTTGGGTCACGGATGGGGTCAACTGCTCTTGCATTGTGCTTAGGATGTCATAAGAAATATTCCTGGAGAATTTCAGCTTAATCGGAACTTATATATGGATTTTTTTTAAATTTTTAATTGACCTTTTGACCCCCTTAATGACCTTTGACCTCAATGAAAAAAAAACCTTATGTACACCGATAAAATGCATTGTTCCAATTTTAATTAAAAAATTCTAACCTGTTTATTTATTGAGATAAAAATTCTTAAAGTTATTCAACTAAAAACAGGAAGTGACCCCTTAATGACCTTTGATCCCCAAAATAAGAATACCATGCATACATCAGGGAACACTGATTCACGTATGATGGTAATATTATTGTGGTCTGTTTATCTTTAGAGATAAAATTTTTTTGAACATTTTTGATCATTTTGGTTTTTGACCAGAAGTAACCCCTTAATGACCTTTGACCCCAAAACTGTAGGCATCCTAAAGACCCTGGCTATTAGCGATGCATGTGTGCTAATGGCGACTCTCTGCTATGTAATTTGTAAAGACAGTGATTTTTTGAATATATTTTACAAATTTTTCAGACTTTTACCGGAAATGACCCCTTAATGACCTTTGACCTCAAATTTGTTTACAAGTTTTAAGCACTGGTTAACGTTGATTCATATGCATGAGTCATGTGATCATTGCATGTAATTTGTGGAAGGAGTAGCATTTTTTGTGAAATCAACATTTTTGACCATAAGGTCAAGGTCAAAGGTCAGAGCCAGGTTAAAGTCAAACGGAAGGTTTTGCCTAACCCAGTGGTCATTTGGGTCAAATATGGTTGAAATCTGTCAATGCATGGCGGAGCTAGAGCATTGGTTGCCAGAAGAAAGAAGAAGAAGAAAGAAGAAAGAATTGGAAGAAGACAGAACAAGCCGACGTTCGTCGTCGGCTTGTAACAAGAGCTATATAGAAATTGTCATGCGAGACATGACACACAAGCCGACCTGTTAGTGGGTCAAGTTTGAGCAATTTAGAAATTTGACCTTTGACCCCTAAACTTTGACCTTTGGGGTCATAAATATTTTTAACATATTTAGAATGTCGTAAGAATAATTCCTGTTGAATTTGAGCTCGATTGGACCAATTTCGAAATTTGACCTTTGACCCCTATAACTTGACCCTTGGGTCACGGATGGGGTCAACTGCTCTTGCATTGTGCTTAGGATGTCATAAGAAATATTCCTGGTGAATTTCAGCTTAATCGGAACTTATACATGGATTTTGATTTTTTAAATTTTTGATTGACCTTTTGACCCCCTTAATGACCTTTGACCTCAATGAAAAAAAAACCCTTACGTACACCGACAAAATGCATTGTTCCCGTTTTAATTAAAAAAATCTAACATGTTCAGTTCTCGAGATAAAAATTCTTGAAGTTATTCAGCTAAAAACAGGAAGTGACCCCTTAATGACCTTTGACCCCCAAAATAAAAATACCATGCATACATCAGGGAACACTGATTCATGTATGATGGTTATATTATTCTGGTCTGTTTACATTTTGAGATAAAAATTTTTTGAACATTTTTGATAATTTTGGTTTTTGACCGGAAGTAACCCCTTAATGACCTTTGACCCCAAAACTGTAGGCATCCTAATGACCCTGCCTAGTATCAATGCATGTGTGCTAATGGCGACTCTCTGCTATGTAATTTGTAAAGACAGTGATTTTTTTGAATATTTTTTAGACTTTGACCGGAAGTGACCCCTTAATGACCTTTGACCCCTTATCTGAGCACACCCTATAGACACCGACTAAAGTCGAGTCACATGATATAACCATGTCCTCATCGCATGAAATTTGTGGAAGGAGTAGCATTTTTTGTGAAATCACATTTTTGACCATTATAGCTAGGTCAAAGGTCACAGCAAGGTCAAAGTCAAATGAAAGGTTTTGCCTAACCCAGTGGTCATTTGGGTCAAATATGGTTGAAATCTGTCAATGCCTGGCGGAGCTAGAGCATTTTGATTTGTTGCCAGAAGAAGAAGAAGAAACTAGAGTCAACAGACGCTGAATACAAGCCGCAATTTGACCCCTATAACTTGACCCCTGGGTTACGGATGGGGTCAACTGCTCTTGCATTGTGCTTAGGATGTCATAAGAAATATTCCTGGTGAATTTCAGCTTAATCGGAACTTATACATGGATTTTGATTTTTTAAATTTTTGATTGACCTTTTGACCCCCTTAATGACCTTTGACCTCAATGAAGAAAAAACCTTATGTACATCGTCAAAATGCATTGTTCCGATTTTAATTAAAAAATTCTAACATGTTCAGTTCTTGAGATAAAAATTCTTGAAGTTATTCAGCTAAAAACAGGAAGTGACCCCTTAATGACCTTTGACCCCCAAAATAAAAATACCATGCATACATTAGGGAACACTAATTCATGTATGTTGGTTATATTATTCTGGTCTGTTTACATTTTGAGATAAAAATGTTTTGAACATTTTGGATAATTTTGGTTTTTGACCGGAAGTAACCCCTTAATGACCTTTGACCCCAAAACTGTAGGCATCCTAAAGACCCTGGCTAGTAGCAATGCATGTGTGCTAATGGCGACTCTCTGCTATGTAATTTGTAAAGACAGTGATTTTTTGAATATTTTTTAGACTTTGACCGGAAATGACCCCTTAATGACCTTTGACCCCTTATCTGAGCACACCCTATATACACCGACTAAAGTCGAGTCACATGATATAACCATGTCCTCATCGCATGAAATTTGTGGAAGGAGTAGCATTTTTTGTGAAATCACATTTTTGACCATTATAGCTAGGTCAAAGGTCACAGCGAGGTCAAAGTCAAATGGAAGGTTTGGCCTAGCCCAATGGTCATTTGGGTCAACTTTGGTTGAAATCTGTCAATCCCTTGCGGAGCTACATGCAGTTGATTGCGGTTGCCAGAAGAAGAAAGAAAGAAAGAAAGAATTGAGAAGAGACAGAACAAGCCGACATTCGTCGTCGGCTTGTAAGAATTGGCAAAAGACAGAACAAGCCGACATTCGTCGTCGGCTTGTAAGAAAGAAAGAATTGGAAGAAGACAGAACAAGCCGACATTCGTCGTCGGCTTGTAATTCGAAGAAGGCAGAACAAGCCGACGTTCGTCGTCGGCTTGTAAGGACAGTGCACCTCTGGAGGAGAATTCCTTTTGGCAGAGGCACTTCGGTTAGTTGGAGGGACAAGATTACCTTGGGATGCGGATCAGTTGAGTGGCCATGACTATTACTGACTGTGGAAAAGATGTTCATAAAGACAGTGGGAGGCTGTTGCTAAGGCTCTTATAGACCATGATGTTAATGTGGATATTGCGACGATCATCAAGTTTGTTTCACTTCAAGGTATTTAAGGGACCGTTCATAAATACTTTGGTGGGGGACTGGGCAAAGTGTGGAGGGGGGACACAAAAGTTTTGAGTTGCAGAATGGGGGGGCCAAAAGTTTTGGTTACTAAAGGAGGGGATCAAAAAGTTTTAAATAAGAAAATACCAAAAGAACAAGGGCATACAAAATTTTTGCCCGCTACGCGCGCACATGTACCAATAAAGCCCTTTTTTACCCCGATTATGGCTCAAAATAGTGCAAAATAGACCTACATTTTTGGCGCGCTCATTTCCTGTATCCCATTAAAGCCTTTTTGGAATCTCAAAGATTTTACATGTATGTATTCTACAGTCACTATAAGAAAAGGGTATATGTATACTATATCCCACTGATAATACCGGGTCAAAATGATGCAACCAGCTTTTTTTTGTCTTTGACCCAAAATTGATATTTTGCCTCCCTGACCAAGAAAGCTGGCTATGCCCCTGATAAAACAGTCTTAAGTATTAAATTGAGTATGTGCCCAGATGTTGCTCTCAATTTCCAGTGGCATAGGAGGTGGGGGCATGTGCCCTCGGCGCCACTCTTAGGAGGCGCCAAATTGACCAATTCAGCATTGATTCTGCGCCCCTCTAAGTGATGAAAGTCAAATTTCTCGCGCGCTTCGCGCGCATAAAATGTCAAGGTCATTTGAAAGATCATTTTAAGACCAATATTCAACTTCATTATAACCAAAATTAATTAGTGGTAGGCCCTTTGTGCTCCGGGCGCAATAATTATTTCAAGAATCGGGAGCAACACCTATCCTTAGCCCTGGGTGCCACAAGCCCTAGCTACGCCACTGTCAATTTCTCTTTTTTGTGTTACTTTTATTTATTTAATCATTGGTTATAAGAATGAAACATGTATTTTCAAAAAATTAGAATGCATAAATTAAACTTCATACAAGTCACAGCATGTGAAAAACACCTTCAACTTTCATGTTTTTTGGAAACGGGCCTATTATAAATAAATGTATGAACAAACATGCAGGCCTATAATTGTGACTGAGTTTTGCACAAATAGCCCCCCTCCCCAGATTGTTTTTTAACCTCATGAAAGGGGGGGTCAAAAAAGTTTTGTATGTCTAAAGAGGGGGTCAAAAAGTTTTATGGTTCTCTGGAGGGGGGTCAAAAAAGTTTTGATTCAAAAATGTCCAAGTGCCCAGCCCCCCCACCAAAGTATTTATGAACGGTCCCTTAAAAGAACATCAGTGGGATATTTGCGTAGGAGACCAAGAATTATTTTGCCAGCAGTATTTTGTAACCAGTCAAGCGTTTTCAGTAGGGTCTTACCAGCATTTCCCCACACTGAGTCGCAGTAGTCCATGTGAGGTAAAGTAAGAGCTTTATACAGGAGATTGAGGGTTTTTGAGGTAAAACCTTTCTGAGTCTGCGCAGCAGACCATTATAGATTTTGTTAATTTGCTCATTACAGTTTAGGGCTGGATCCAGACAAACACCCAGATACTTGAATTTATACACATTTTCAATTAAAGCATTATTTATATACAACCTCAAGTCATCATTTTTACGAGCCATTTTTTGTTGAGTACATAAAAGCATAGCCTTGGTCCTTTTTACATTGAGGGTGAGATAATTTTAATTTTTGTTAAGCCACTTAACAACCTTGCTGATTTCTGTATTCATTCTGTCATCGATGTCACTGACTTACCCGTAACAAAAATAGATGTGTCATCAACATATAAGGTGACTTTAGAGTTAGTGTCAGTGTCAACATTGGCAAGGTTATTTATGTACAGCGTAAAATGAAGGGGCCCGAGGATTGATCCTTGGGGAACACCAAACTTAAATGCTGCTGGGTTAGACATATTATCACCAACATTTTAGTAACCTGTAAATTAAGTTAATTGGTTTCAAAAGCACTGAAAGGACCTTTCGGCCTAATTCACCACCAACTAATCACCTGGGTTGCTGTTTGACATGAACACCCGCAGATCCTTTGTTAGGTCTAATATTGGGTCACTCTATACCATTACAAAGGAGAAGCAATTAACATACATTGTTTATTCAACTAATTTGTCAACATTAGGGTGTATCAGTGTTCAAAGGGTGACTTTTTCTTATGGAGAACATATTGCCAGCAGTAAAGTGTTTGTTGATTGAATTAGTTCAAGTGTTTGTTTTGAAGGACAAATTAATCAGGGTTGCCAAACATGTGGTTTGGTAGCCCAAATGGGTGACTTTTGAAGATTTTCCCTCAGACTTTCGACAGAAACAGATGGTTAAGAAAAAATTAGGTGACTTTTCAGCAATGCAGTTGCAAGTCTGGTAAGGTTAAGCATGTCTTGAGCGCCAACATTTATTTAACTAAGTGACTTCGCAATAATTAATCAAGAACCCTGCTCATGGGAGAGGGTACCGGTTTCGTCTGATATTGGGTCACTCATACAGGAGTAGCTGACATGTAATATGTGTCTGTTGTTACGAGTCGTACTGACTCAAGGCCAAAATCACCTTTTACCCAAATTCACACGAATGCAGAATACAAATACACTGTTTGATTAAGCTAACAAAATCTAAGTCTTTAATTGAAAGTAAAATAAGATTGGTACAATATATGACAACAAATGCACAAACAATACAATCAAATATAATCACTCTTTTAACTAATTAGTACTCAGCCAGAATTCTTTGCCTTGGTGGTAAAAGAGTTCTTGCAATATTCTGGACGGCTGTCCTTATTCACTTGTCCTTCGGAAATCAGCGAAGTCCTTTGTACACTTGCATTTATAAATATCCTTGCGTATAAAATCTCCACGTAAAAATGGTATTGCTTTCTCCAAATATTTATCTTTTTGTGCTGCTTTCCCCAAACTTAACCTTGCGCAATAATTCTCCAAACACTTAACTCTTACGCCGTTCTCTATGTCCAAAATGGTGCTATTTCCACCTTTCACACAATTTCTTCAGGAAGCAGGACTGCGTTGCAGTTGTCCCCCTGTTTCCAATTATATTGACAGAAGTGTTGTTTCATAAACCAGACTTCAGCAAGTCGACAGAATAATATAATTTCCTTTCTTGGAAGAGGTGCGCCCTTTGACGTAAGATCTTCTCCGCCAACACTGGCAGGCAGTAGTACATTGACTACATAAAATATTTCTGATTTGAAATTTCCTTTCTTTGAAAAAAATGGACTGTAAGCACATTAGCTTGTCCAATACAACACTCAACTGTAAAGAATTGTGTTTACATTTTCTTATATTACCAAGCACTGAAAAAGATAGCCAATTACTACCTTCACACTATGCTGCAATCTGGGAAATTCCCAAGTCTTAATTATAACATTAACCTTTCACATGACATCTCTTCCTGAAGGGATTCCCATATGATGTCATCATATCCATTTCAGAATAACTGAAATTGAACCATTTATTAGTATTATTTTGATGTCATAGATATAAGTATAATTTCGAGGTTTTTTAACTGAATGCGTTCATCATGATTAATAACATATTTGTATTTATCAAAAATCGACTATGGCATAGTCTAAGTTACTGGTCTGTTTACGTAGGTCAGCGCTGCAGCTGAATTTAGTTTTGCTGTGTCATATGCGATTGATCAATCAATTGGTACCATTAGCTCATGAATATGCAAGAGTTGTAATAAAAAGGTCTATAGCTAAACAAATAAGATTTTTTCAAACAACTATAATGGGCTATTTGTCCGGATATCGAAAGCAGAACTGACACCTTTAGTACAGGTTTGACGATCACGTGACAATTCGAATCATCATATCGAAATATCACGTGGGTAAAAATATCAATATCGATATCAATACTATTCGTCAATTCAGCCCCAAACCAATTCGCCCACATGCTAATTCGAACCCTGTATATTGATGTACAAAAAAAGTTGGCCAAAACTATTTCGTGATTTTCTCCATAAACGTTGTTTTTACACCAAATCTGTATATTTAGATGCCTTGATGTGTTGCATTCGGTCACAAACCAATTCGTTGTACTTTGTGCACTTAACCCTCTATCTTTTAAACCAAATATCCTAAAGAGTCGTGTCATATGTCGAACTTTTCCCTCAGGTCATAAAGAACAAAAAAAGTCAGCGTTCGCGTATCTATACGTAGCCCGGGTACGTAGCCGCAGTTATTGTGGCCCTCTCAACACGGGCTTCCGGTGAGCTGCCGCTCCTAGGAAATGGAATATTACTGATAAATATATAAAGATGGCAAAATCAATAAACCAGTTTAAGTTACAAATAAAGAAAAGTCTAATAAAAAATTATATCTAATATTTAGGCATTATTTAATGACCTCACCCATCCCCACCCATCTCCACCCCAACTATCAATTTCTTCTGTGAACTGTGGAATGTCTATATGAAATGTTATAAATATTTATATTGCTTCTTTCTTTGCATGTTCTTCTCCTCTTTCTTTTATTTGTTAGCTTTGTGTAATTGTATGTTGTAACTTAAGGCAGTGTAAGGGGGCGCTCGCTTCAGGCCTTTTGAGCATCTCCTCATTCAAATGTCGTGTCGTTTATATATTGTATGTCGATTTGTATGAAAATAAAATGATGATGTATGATGATGATGATGTACATCATTTCCTACAGAGTCGTGAGATATGTCAAACTTTTCCCTTAGTCATAAGGAACAAAAAAAAAAGTCAGTGGTCGCATATCTGTAGGATCATTGGTTAATAAGATATAGTCACTTTTTTAAATTTTTTAACCAAATATCTTATAGAGAGTCGTGCCATATGTCAAAAAGTAACAGAAAAGTCAGTGGTCGCATATCTGTAGGATCATCGGTTAATGAGATATAGTCACTTTTTTGTACGTTGTGCACTTAACCCCCTTGTTTTTTACTTCTGGATATCGTTTGGAGTCAAATGATTTTTCATTTTAAAGCTTATGATATATTTTCTAAACACGAAATAAAACAAAATTGACCGCCAGCCGACTTTACAACTGTTTCGTGATGGACGGTCACATATATTCATTAACATATTAAATCGTTTATCCCTTTTGGTCGATATCGAATTGGTTTGTGGCTGACTTAGCTTGGGGCCAATGCATGAATTGGCATATGGCCAAGTCAACTGTGGACGAATTGGTTTGGGCCGAATCGACCTGATACCAGGAAATGCCAAAAAATTACGTACTTTACAAGGCAAAAAGCATCTTTTCTAGGCATTGTTAACATGGTGCCCCCGCTAAAGAAAGTTTCCTACTATAAAGACCTAACTTTTGAGATGGTTTGTACGGTTTGAAGGTGCAAAATTAACAATAAGCTTAAAATAAGACGCCGTTACCGCCGGTTCATCATCAACGACTTTGACAGATGACGTCATCAGACGCAATCTCTGTCTTGATAATATCGACATGGACTAATATATAGAGCACGTAGTGTGATGGACTGGAAACTTCACGCATCGATCTGAGGACAGCTTTCAAACATAAGTCTTGATAGTAATACGCTGTTTTAATTAGCCTATATCTGGTGGCAACAGCATTTTTCTACAGTCACGTGATAATGGCACCGGCCGATAATACACGGGGGAAGCCGACGGTGTCCACTTTTCTTTTTTTGTTTTCCTTTTTCAGCTTTTTGTATTTTATCTGTACTTGGAGCTGGTGGGGAGAGAAAGCATAAAATACATTCAGGAAAAATACAACTCGAACCAAAGATCAAGGCTCCATTTCAAATTTAAACCTAAAAATCACTCATTTTTGAAACCGGACGTTGTTCAAATTTGCGCCAAAACTTCACCTCTGAAATAAAATATTGGGATTTTTTCTCAGATTCCTTCATGTAGACACTTGCCAGAAGCAAATGAGCTGAAAACGGGCGAATTTTGACAATTATCTTTTGAAAATAAAGCCACAACAAGCTCAAATAAGCGGTGGACTATTTTAACCGAATTTCACCGTGGAGTGATTTGGTGGTGCGCCCCCTGAAAAGATTTGAAGAATAGAAGGCTGACGTTGCGTTCATATATTTAATGATATATGAACTACCCACTCATGTTCTTGTCAGCGCTACAGTGCAAAACTTCTCTTTAACATTACATTCAAATAATAATTACATTGTAAATTGGAACTGACACCAATTTTTTTCTGGAATACTTGTTTGTTATCTTAGGTACTGTTTGAAAGAGGTTTCGGGAGTTTGGGTCCCATGTCCCACCTTCTTTTCTACTACCGTAGTGCAGGAGAGACCTTAATTCTTTATAAATTTGGTTAAGATACGTACGTTACTTATGATTGCAATGTTAAAATGTAAAGTTTCTAAGATATGCTGAGGTGCTTACCTGCATCTGAACCAAACGGATAGGCTGAATAGGCGTAAGAAAATGGTACACCTTCACTAATAGCATAAACAATCACAGAGAATCTTGCCATGGGTTGGGTATGAGATACGGTGTGATGTCCAGCAGACACAGTACTACGTAAACAACACGTGGAGTTATCAGATGTATGGAGTGAATCCGAGCTCATGAAAGGTGTTTCATCCAAGAGAACGCCATCTAGATATTCACATTCTATTATTACATTGATGTAATATGTGTGCCCAAGAGGGTGGATGTTTTTAATGACAGGGAATGTTACATCAGCAGTAAACGATGTGATTGGTGTGACGATAAGCATAGATGGATCACCACGGCCAGGAGTATTGACACTGTAGCCCTTCATATACTGTACCACCATGACGGGTTGGTCAGATGTAAATGACACAACAGTATCCCCTGTGACATCTTCTTCGTGAAAGGACTCAGCTGCAATATGTGTAATGCTGCCGTCAGACATGTGCAATGTAGCTGAATAAATCGTAGTAAACACTCTGTACACGTAACCAGAATTTAAACTTAGAAATGGAGTGAGAGTAAATTTGTACCCCCAACTATGTACAGGTGGCAGTTGTTTAATTAAGCCATCAATACAACACACATCTTCACCAGGTAGGCCTACGTATGTAATCGCACCTGTTGTTACCGCTATTGGCTTATTACTCTGCACAAAAGTTCCTGACAGATCTTCATCTCCATCACCGTTAAACCGGTAGCTCTCGTATTGTTTTAGACTGATTTGGTATGTCTGTCCTCTAGGTGTTGTGATGTTAACTATTGTGTTTGAGTAGACTGATGAGATACAGAAGAATGACGGGCGGGATTGGTCGTAAGGTTTGTATGATGCTACATAGTACTCTGAGCCTAATCGCGAAGTTGGGTATACTTGATATGCAGTAGCTGAGACCTCGTTGTCTATTGCAAATACTAAACTGTCACCGGATGTGCGGACAAATACAGTTTTATTTTGAACACCAGATCTAAGATGCACGTCAACACCGACTTCATCTATTGACAATGTTATATCCACGGGATTGTTTCTATTGATTTCATTACTGACCTGATACCCATCAGCCCCTGGGATTGTCAGAGTGCTGAGTATTGGTACTATTGAAGACGTAGTTATGTAAACGTGTGGTGGCCTCTCAATAGAAAATTGGAACAAAAAAGGTATACTGAAGACAAATTCACTTTGTTCGTTTGTGTCCTCATCACATTTACCTGTTAAAACAAGCACAATGAAACATAAACGAAGTTATAAAAGAAAAATATAGAGCATTAGGCGGAAGTGCCTATACACCAAACGCAAGTCAATTAAAGCCGTACAACTTATCGCGAATTTACGACCATAAAATTTTGACACTTCTTTTGCCTAGATTGGCACCAACCCTCTCATCTCACGTTTTCATGTCAGAAAACTCACCAAACCGAAAACAGAAATTGTCTTCGTTCAATATTTCAGTGATAGGTCTGTCACACTACACCGAATAGGTCTTCCGTACAAGAAACGGATGGCATTTTAGTAAATCCGTTGTTGTTCGTCAATGATCGTTTTATGTTCTTTTTATGTCCTGCTATCATCCGCCAAATGAGTTTCGTGTTAGGTGATGTTCGTTAAGTCCGTCGGCAAGTTTGTGCATGCACAAAACTTGAAACGGAGTGTACTGAATACACATGTACGGTATTTATCCGATGTGTGTTCGTATGGTGCTGCATATTGCCGGAGTTTGTTCGCTCTCCTTTCGTTCATGTTCGTTCTTTGTTCGTTGCACTCGGCCCGTGTTCGTTGCAAATACGTTCCTGTGAGGCCTTCACCACCGGATAGCATATTTTTGCATTCGGTGATGTACGTTGACCCAGACCGTCTTAGTGTCACACTACACCGTGTCGGTCTTCCGTATAAGAAACGGATAATATTTTAGCAAATCCGTTAGTGTTCGTTAATGTTCGTTTTATGTTCTTCATATGTCCTGTTATTATCCGCCAAATGCGTTTCGTGTTAGGTGATGTTTGTTTAGTCCGTCGACAATACGTTTCAAGTTTTGTGCATGCACAAAACTTGAAACGGAGTGTGCCGAATACACATGTTCGGAAGTTGTCCGATGTGTGTTCGTACTGTTCTGTATATATACCCTGGGTTTGTTCGTTATTCTTTCGTTTATATACCGCGGGTGTTTGCAAGGTTTCGCAGGCGCTTGTGCCGGATGTAGGCCTATGGCGAACATGTGCATCGATCATGGGGGGGCTTTCTGAAGGGTGTGTGACGCAATAACATATTTCCCCCAGTACTTTAGTGACTGACAAGTAGAAAAAAGGGGGAAAGGAGAGAAAAAAAGAAAAGATAGTGAGAAAATTGAAGAGAGAAAAGAAGAGAAAAAGTTAAATTGCACGTAATTTAGTAGTAGGCCTATGCATGTAAGTAGTATTGAGGGAGGGGCACTTTCTGAAGGGTAGAGGACGCAATATCAAATTCCTACCAGTTTTAGTGATTGACAAGAAAGAAAAAAGAAGAGAAAACATGGAAAATGTTAAATTGTATACGTTGTTGAGTAGGCCCAGGATAGTAGTACTAGTAAGTCTAAGTATAGGCCTGTGATTATTATAGACAGTGCTTAAATGTGGTTCCTTGGCCCAAAAGCCTGTGAAAATTACTGCCGGCCAGTCCATATGCAGGGCCCGTGATATTTTGTCACCAAAGTCAGTATTTAAGACGGACTTATAGGTCTATTCCTGACTTTAACATATCAATCCATGCATGCTTTACCTGAAATTACGAGTCTGAAGTCTTATATCTAAGTGTCAGTGGATCAGTGTAACATTTTAAATTTTGCAAATTCAAATCGGGCCTTCTTTGTTTTTTGTTTAAGGCAATAATAGTGTAAAAGTGATGCACTAAAAACAATTTTCCAAATTTTCCATTTTTAAAACTAAATTTATACACAATAGGCCTAGGCCTAATAATGTAAATAGGCCCTACAGTCCCCGTGCAAATTGGACCTTCATTTTCAAAAATGGACAAGTCTTCCTTTTTGCTTCTGCTATGGACATCCACGTGTTATTTTTAAAACAATTGTTTATATTATACAATAATGGTGAAAACTTTTTAATGGCTTCAATTAGGCTTTCGTTCACCAATTTGCGGCTGTTTCAAACTAAAATAGTACCCAATAATAGTGCTAAAATTGATTCAAAAAATGACAAATGGCTTCAATTGGGCCATCATTGTCCAAAGGTTCTCACCTCTATTGCCCCCGGACGCTGGTTGCCCTGATATATCAGATTTGTAGCCCTTTTGTACTTATTAGCCAATATTTGACCATTTTCATCCAAATTTACCCCCTTAAAAGTTGTCTTTCCCCACTTTGTTCACCCTCTGAAAAAGTACTTGCTACGTCACTGCCTCTAAGGGGTCAAAACCCTCTCAAACACCCTCTCCTCCCCCACTTTTCTGATAGGGTGGACGTCCCTGTTGGTGCCACATGCGACAGATTCGCCGGTCATTTGTCGGACGTTGAACGATCGAAAATAAGACGCCTGCAGGATTATTAGCGGCCACAACGCATATAGAAACGAACGGGAATCGGACCCCCAAATCCGGTCATTTGTCGGACGTTGAACGATCGGATATAAGACGCCTGCAGGATTATTAGCGGCCATAACGCATAGAGCGACGAACGGGAATCAGACCCAAAATCCCACCGAATCTTCTGCCGGACGGGTGGTTTTTCCACCGAATAGAATATTTTTGTATTCGGTGATGTACGTTGATCCAGTCCGTCGTAGTGTGACAGACCTATGAGGAACAAAAAACAAGAATAAAAGGATTGTTCACACGTACATTGCTAAAACTTCAAAATAACAATGAGATCCGAACCGAAAACTGAAACAGGAACCAAAACTGAAGAGATAAAATAAAAGGTCCCCAAGTACAGCCACATGGTTTTCACATGAGGATGTGCTGATCACAAGATTGCGATCTTTCTGCGCTCATTCGCAGCAAATGCCGTTTCGCAAGTTTGCGATCTTTCTTCGCTTGTTCGCGTCAAATGGTTCACGATCTTTCTGCGCTCGTCCGCTGGCGAATGCCGTTTTGTGGATTTGTGATCTTTTTGCGCTCATGCGTGGCAAATTCGCACGGGTTTGCGATCTTTAAGCAGTTACCAGGGCGAAAATGTGCCCTTCTCTGCGCAAACTTTTTTAAAATCATGCGAATTCGCATGAAAAACAAATGTTACCACAAAGAATTCCTCAAGCCTGGCAGACAGTTCAGCTATCATGCTGTATTTCGCGTCAATTGTGTTGTCAGCGTCCCGTGGGTACTCCGTGTTCAGTACAAAGTGGGTACGGGGATATGCCGCTAAATCGCACCCAAAGCATACACATTTTATTATATTCACTTGTTTTTCTCTTAAGAGCACTGATCCTTTTTGATCTTATACAGGAAGAAAGTGTTGCAACTATAGCTTGGATGATGAAAGACACTCAAGTTGGACTACCTGGGTCTGAGGGGTAAAGGAACCAAGTGGACTACCTGGTATCTGTTGTGTACATGATGAACATTATCAAATGTGATACATGTGTATTTAGGCCTACCATGTCTACTGTTGAACATTGTATTCTGATATCGGGCTTGCAACAACAGTGTCTTTTTGCAGGTGAACTTTTAAAATGATTGGACTCTAAATTATAGCATAAAGCAGAGTGACTATTTCATGGCATCATGTTAGAAATGTGTATATACATGGACTACATTAATACAAATCATACAAAGCTAAGAAAGAGTGAAGACCACAAGAATCATTAGTCAATACTTATGTAAGAGTGTCTTTAAAAGTATTTCGTGATCATAGCGTCCTCTTTTTATGACATTTTTATTAGATATCCACGAAAAAGGCTTATTCCCAAAATATCAGTTGATTCCGATTTTGCGTTTGCGAGTTATGCATGATTACTTACAGATTTCATATCATAAGGTAAAGAGCAGTAAATCTATGAATAATTATGTACTTACATGTTACCAGAGCACTGGCAATAATGACTACAATGATCAGAAATATCTGAATTTTCGTCATTGTTTTAACTGATACTTGTAGCGTTTGGAAATAAAAAGAACTTTGGAAGTGTTAAAATATTGAGAACAATTCGTATACACGTCCTTATTCTATGAGTACATCAACGAAAAGGAAGTTTATGGACTCTAAACAACAACAACAGTCAATTATATGCACGTCATTATTTGGGGCTAACCGTCATGGATCAATTGCTGCAATTCAATTCTTCGTCTACTTCTCAATTCTCTCTAAGCATGCTTCAACATTGACCTTCGTACATTATACACAGACAATCTTGTTGTCTACCTATAGAATTAAATAAATGGTCTATCATGATTATCAATTAAATAATACATATTAAAAAAAAATTACACAGCTCTTAAAAATTAATTATTTCGAATAAAACAATTCACCGGATAAATTCACTGATAAAGCACTGGTGGGTGCCATTACTGACTGTTGGCAGGAAAGGGTGACTTCGAGTCTTACCGTAAAAACTCGATAGTTAGCATATGTTCTTAATATCGAGCGCTTTTGAAAAACATGAAATTGTACTGAAGTCCGGCGCTTTACCAACTGAGCTAGTGCGGTTGAGACACACATTTGCAGGTTTACTTGTTCGTATATAACTATGTGTACGATTTGCTCAAAACCCTTTGCACTTTTGTGGATGAGGTTCTTCATGTTCGCATGTTTTAAAAGCGTTCGATAGTAAGCACATATGGTAACTATCGAGTTTTACGGTATTGGAATGCTATCTTCAGTAGATAGCAGCATTTGCTCATATAGTGTTTTCGTGTTATATGGGTTATTGGAATGTTGTCTTCACTAGATAGCAGCCTTTGCTCATACAGTGTTTTCTTGTTATATGTGTTATTGAAATGCTATCTTCAGTAGATAACAGCATTTGATCATATAGTATTTTCGTGATACATGGATTATTGGATTATTGGAGTTCTATCGTCAGTAGATAGCAACATTTGACTCTTATGTTCAAATATGGGTTATCAGCATGATATCTTCAGTAGATAGCAACATTTGATCATAGTGTTTTCGTGTTATATGTGGTATTGGAATGCTTTCTTCAGTAGATAGCATGCAGTATTTGATCGTGTAATGTGTTCGTATTATATGGGTTATTGGAATCCTATATTCAGTAGATAGCAACATTTGATCATAGTGTTTTCGTGTTATATTGGTTATTGGAATGTAATCTTCAGTGGATAGCAGCTAGCATTTGATCATGTAGTGTTCTCTTGTTACATGGGATATTGGAATGCTATCTTCAGTAGATAGCAGCATTTGATCATGTAGTGTTTTCGTGTTATATGGGTTATTGTATTGTATACGTTATTGAGTAGGCCCAGGATAGTAGTACTAGTAAGCCTAAGTATAGGCCTGTGATTATTATAGACAGTGCTTAAATGTGGTTCCTTGGCCCAAATGCCTGTGAAAATTACTGCCGGCCAGTCCATATGCAGGGCCCGTGATATTTTGTCACCAAAGTCAGTATTTAAGACGGACTTATAGGTCTATTCCTGACTTTAACATATCAATCCATGCATGCTTTACCTGAAATTACGAGTCTGAAGTCTTATATCTAAGTGTCAGTGGATCAGTGTAACATTTTAAATTTTGCAAATTCAAATCGGGCCTTCTTTGTTTTTTTTTTTTTTAAGGCAATAATAGTGTAAAAATGATGCACTAAAACAATTTTCCAAATTTTCCATTTTTAAAACTAAATTTATACACAATAGGCCTAGGCCTAATAATGTAAATAGGCCCTACAGTCCCCGTGCAAATTGGACCTTCATTTTCAAAAATGGACAAGTTTTCCTTTTTGCTTCTGCTATGGACATCCACGTGTTATTTTTAAAACAATTGTTTATATTATACAATAATGGTGAAAACTTTTTAATGGCTTCAATTAGGCTTTCGTTCACCAATTTGCGGCTGTTTCAAACTAAAATAGTACCCAATAATAGTGCTAAAATTGATCCAAAAAATGACAAATGGCTTCATGGGCCATCATTGTCCAAAGGTTCTCACCTCTATTGCCCCCGGACGCTGGTTGCCCTGATATATCAGATTTGTAGCCCTTTTGTACTTATTAGCCAATATTTGACCATTTTCATCCAAATTTACCCTCTTAAAAGTTGTCTTTCCCCACTTTGTTCACCCTCTGAAAAAGTGCTTGCTACGTCACTGCCTCTAAGGGGTCAAAACCCTCTCAAACACCCTCTCCTCCCCACTTTTCTGATAGGGTGGACGTCCCTGTTGGTGCCACATGCGACGGATTCGCCGGTCATTTGTCGGACGTTGAACGATTGAATATAAAACGCCTGCAGGATTATTAGCGGCCACAACGCATAGAGAGACGAACGGGAATCGGACCCCAAATCCGGACATTTGTCGGACGTTGACCCCCAAAGCCGGTCATTTGTCGGACGTTGAACGATCGAAAATAAGACGCCTGCAGGATTATTAGCGGCCACAACGCATATAGAAACGAACGGGAATCGTTTCCTCAAATCCGGTCATTTGTCGGACGTTGAACGATCGGATATAAGACGCCGCAGGATTATTAGCGGCCATAACGCATAGAGCGACGAACGGGAATCAGACCCAAAATCCCACCGAATCTTCTGCCGGACGGGTGGTTTTTCCACCGAATAAAATATTTTTGTATTCGGTGATGTACGTTGATCCAGTCCGTCGTAGTGTGACAGACCTATGAGGAACAAAAAACAAGAATAAAAGGATTGTTCACACGTACATTGCTAAAACTTCAAAATAACAATGAGATCCGAACCGAAAACTGAAACAGGAACCAAAACTGAAGAGATAAAATAAAAGGTCCCCAAGTACAGCCACATGGTTTTCACATGAGGATGTGCTGATCACAAGATTGCGATCTTTCTGCGCTCATTCGCAGCAAATGCCGTTTCGCAAGTTTGCGATCTTTCTTCGCTTGTTCGCGTCAAATGGTTCACGATCTTTCTGCGCTCGTCCGCTGGCGAATGCCGTTTTGTGGATTTGTGATCTTTTTGCGCTCATGCGTGGCAAATTCGCACGGGTTTGCGATCTTTAAGCAGTTACCAGGGCGAAAATGTGCCCTTCTCTGCGCAAACTTTTTAAAATCATGCGAATTCGCATGAAAAACAAATGTTACCACAAAGAATTCCTCAAGCCTGGCAGACAGTTCAGCTATCATGCTGTATTTCGCGTCAATTGTGTTGTCAGCGTCCCGTGGGTACTCCGTGTTCAGTACAAAGTGGGTACGGGGATATGCCGCTAAATCGCACCCAAAGCATACACATTTTTATTATATTCACTTGTTTTTCTCTTAAGAGCACTGATCCTTTTTGATCTTATACAGGAAGAAAGTGTTGCAACTATAGCTTGGATGATGAAAGACACTCAAGTTGGACTACCTGGGTCTGAGGGGTAAAGGAACCAAGTGGACTACCTGGTATCTGTTGTGTACATGATGAACATTATCAAATGTGATACATGTGTATTTAGGCCTACCATGTCTACTGTTGAACATTGTATTCTGATATCGGGCTTGCAACAACAGTGTCTTTTTGCAGGTAAACTTTTAAAATGATTGGACTCTAAATTATAGCATAAAGCAGAGTGACTATTTCATGGCATCATGTTAGAAATGTGTATATACATGGACTACATTAATACAAATCATACAAAGCTAAGAAAGAGTGAAGACCACAAGAATCATTAGTCAATACTTATGTAAGAGTGTCTTTAAAAGTATTTCGTGATCATAGCGTCCTCTTTTTATGACATTTTTATTAGATATCCACGAAAAAGGCTTATTCCCAAAATATCAGTTGATTCCGATTTTGCGTTTGCGAGTTATGCATGATTACTTACAGATTTCATATCATAAGGTAAAGAGCAGTAAATCTATGAATAATTATGTAAACACAGCCAAAAAAGAAAGTCTCCAGTAGTTCCATCCCCATTTAATCAGAGTCTGATGAGTTTATGGAAAAATAATTTATATAATAGTTTTCTATACACTTTCCTTCAAAGGTTGATACCAAATTTGATATCAAAAGTTTAATCATCGTGAGCATAGAAACCGTTGTTTCGAAATTCGCGCAATTTTAAAAATGACATAGGGAATTGTATCACGTAGCAGAGCTAGCGTGAGTGCCAAGAATTACGTCGCCTGAATAGACCAGCAGGTTAAAGGTTTACCCATGCATGTCAAAATGCAAATCAAATACCCCGCTCTTTCAAGTGTGCAATGATTCCTGTACGGGTTGCTTCAGGCCACATAATAAGCTGATACCATGCATTGGATTTTGCGTGGTCAATTCGTAATTTGTCATTTTTAAAATTGCACGAATTTCCAAACAACGGCTCCTATGCTCATGATGATTAAACTTTTTATATCAAATTTGGTATCAACGTTTGAAAGAAAGTGTATAGAAAACTATTATATAAATTATTTTGCCATAAACTCATCAGACTCTGATTAAATGGGGATGGAACTACTGGAGACTTTCTTTTTTGGCTGTGTTTACTTACATGTTACCAGAGCACTGGCAATAATGACTACAATGATCAGAAATATCTGAATTTTCGTCATTGTTTTAACTGATACTTGTAGCGTTTGGAAATAAAAAGAACTTTGGAAGTGTTAATATATTGAGAACAATTCGTATACACGTCCTTATTCTATGAGTACATCAACGAAAAGGAAGTTTATGGACTCTAAACAACAACAACAGTCAATAATATGCACGTCATTATTTGGGGCTAACCATCATGGATCAATTATTGCTGCAATTCAATTCTTCTTCTACTTCTCAATTCTCTCTCTGCATGCTTCAACATTGACCTTCGTACATTATACACAGACAAGCTTGTTGTCTACCTATAGAATTAAATAAATGGTCTATCATGATTATCAATTAAATAATACATATAAAAAAAATTACACAGCTCTTAAAAATTAATTATTTCGAATAAAACAATTCACCGGATAAATTCACTGATAAAGCACTGGTGGGTGCCATTACTGACTGTTGGCAGGAAAGGGTGACTTCGAGTCTTACCGTAAAAACTCGATAGTTAGCATATGTTCTTACTATCGAGCGCTTTTGAAAACATGAAATTGTACTGAAGTCCGGCGCTTTACCAACTGAGCTAGTGCGGTTGAGACACACATTTGCAGGTTTACTTGTTCGTATATAACTATGTGTACGATTTGCTCAAAACCCTTTGCACTTTTGTGGATGAGGCTCTTCATGTTCGCATGTTTTAAAAGCGTTCGATAGTAAGCACATATGGTAACTATCGAGTTTTACGGTATTGGAATGCTATCTTCAGTAGATAGCAGCATTTGCTCATATAGTGTTTTCGTGTTATATGGGTTATTGGAATGTTGTCTTCACTAGATAGCAGCCTTTGCTCATACAGTGTTTTCTTGTTATATGTGTTATTGAAATGCTATCTTCAGTAGATAACAGCATTTGATCATATAGTATTTTCGTGATACATGGGTTATTGGATTATTGGAGTTCTATCGTCAGTAGATAGCAACATTTGACTCTTATGTTCAAATATGGGTTATCAGCATGATATCTTCAGTAGATAGCAACATTTGATCATAGTGTTTTCGTGTTATATGTGGTATTGGAATGCTATCTTCAGTAGATAGCATGCAGTATTTGATCGTGTAATGTGTTCGTGTTATATGGGTTATTGGAATCCTATATTCAGTAGATAGCAACATTTGATCATAGTGTTTTCGTGTTATATGGGTTATTGGAATGTAATCTTCAGTGGATAGCAGCTAGCATTTGATCATGTAGTGTTCTCTTGTTATATGGGATATTGGAATGCTATCTTCAGTAGATAGCAGCATTTGATCATGTAGTGTTTTCGTGTTATATGGGTTATTGGCATGCTATCTTCAGTAGCTAGCAGCATTGATCACGTGCTTTGAATGAAACAGATTGGGAGTCTGCCAACAAACCAACAACATTTGTTTCATGACGTCTCAGTTAATAAGGTTGGTCTTAACCCTGGAATTATGGAAATGTTTGGGCCTCATAACTGCCAATTTGTTGGTCTAAAATATATTAAAGTACACATAATTAGAATGGCAAAGGTTTGACAAATCAATCTGTGATGTCTAATGGGCACAAATGCTCAGTTTTTGCAGAAAATCCCAAAAAATGTGGTTTTTTTTCTTTGGCCAAAATTCTTTTCGGAAACGTAACAAAAAAATTCTTGAGTTAAATGTTTTTTTATATTATTTTTAAGAACTGGATATAAATATCTAGGACCCGTTCTATTACTTTTTAAAAATTTTGATCAACTTCACCATGTTCAAATAAAAATAAAAATTTGGGTGAAAATCGTGCTTTTTGTGATTTGTTAGCAAAATTGATCATTTTTAACGATTTATGGTGAAAATTTCTTTAAGCTGATCAAAATTCATCCACAAATATGCTACTGAGTACAACAAAATATTACCATAATAATTGATAACAATATTTTTGTCATATATATTTATGTTATTGAACATCCTTATTCATGTTATTTCGCCTGCTAATATTAAAGCTTAATTCTATAATGGTATACCTATAGAGAAAGTTATAGGACATGATGTCTTAATGGGTCGCATCGCAGGGACTAATCAACCTCTCAAAACATACTAAAAATAAACACAAACAAACAAAATAAATCAAGCAAGCAATAACAAAAACAGATAGAAAACAAGCAATGTATAGTTATATCTCAATAATATTATTACAGGAGCATAAATATTTGGTGTATACGAAAACATAAATCTAAACAAAGACAATGTCTACTGCATGTTTTCGTTGTGTAAACGATACGGCGATACTTGATCCTCCGTCGAATAATGACGTTCTCTCACCATTTTCCGTAAATCCCACTTTACATGCATTGACTTTTGATTTGAACCAAAATGCTTCCTGCACACCCAGAAGGTGTAATCAGATATGGCTTCTTCAGGATACGATTTGGGAGGAAGAGAGAATCTGATCCTCAATACAGATATGGTCAAGTGTGTGGTATGCATTAGTCATAGAAACCTGTAGATTTCAATTTCTCTCTTTCTTTCCTTTTTCTTTAAAAATTTTAAAATGTCTTTCTTTCTTTCTAAATTTCTTTCTTTCTTTCTTTCTTTCTTTCTTTCTTTCTTTCTTTCTTTCTTTCTTTCTTTCTTTCTTTCTTTCTTTCTTTCTTTCTTTCTTTCTTTCTTTTTTCTTTCTTTCTTTCTTTCTTTCTTTCTTTCTTTCTTTCTTTTAAAATCTTTCTTTCTTTCTTTTAAAATCTTTCTTTCTTTCTTTTAAAATCTTTCTTTCTTTCTTTCTTTCTTTCTTTCTTTCTTTCTTTTTCTTTTTCTTTCTTTCTTTCTTTCTTTCTTTCTTTCTTTTAAAATCTTTCTTTCTTTGTTTTAAAATCTTTCTTTCTTTTTTAAAAATCCTTCTTTCTTTCTGTTAGAATCTTTCTTTCTTTCTGTTAAAATCTTTCTCTCTTTTCTTTTAATATATTTCTTTCTTTCTTTTAAGGGCTCTGGTATGAACGTTTTGATAGCATTTTTTGTGGGACATGAGACATATCGAATTGCATTCTGAATACGATGAATGTCCTTCTGATATCAAATAATTATGACAAATGACAAATTATTAGAATTTGATATTTTTTAAATTTTTGATATTTAACAGTCCTATAAGTTAACTTTCTAAATCCAATGATTTCAATTTATCTTTCTTTTCTTTGTTCTCTTTCCTCCAAAAACAACAACAACTATGCCCCCCCCCCCTCGTCATGTTAGTAAACGGCAACCCAGATCCGGGAACGCTTATATTGCAATAATTGGCATGCTATACCGGGTACATAAGGAAAAGTAGTCGGAATTAAGGTTGTGGGATTAGCAGTTATAGGACTCGGGTTAAAAATTTTAAGATTTAGGGGTTGTGATTGAACTAGTAGAGATAGGATAGTTGTTTAACATTTTATTAAGGCTCTGAACGGGTGACTCCATGGGGAGTTCTGTGTAGGAGATAAACTTTTCATCATGACTTCCATTGAAAAAAAACACACTTTTTTGTAGAAACAAATAAGGTATCAGAACGCGAAGAATATAATTGGGTCTCTTCCCACATTTTAGTTTGAAAATGTGAAGCACAAATTGTGAGTTACAAAAAAGGGTAGTTATAATACTTCATGAGCCAAGGTAAAATGACATGCCTAAACTGTGATCGACATGACAGCAAGATATTGCATACGTACATACAGTTATGGTTTCTGACGGTGCCATATTAAGATGCCATTATTGGCATTGAAAAGCATCACTATATAAAATAGCTTTTAAATATGTTAAGGTTAACAACTATTTTAAACTGTTGCGATTTGGTGTTCACAGCATCTTGCGAATGACAGTGAGCTTTGGGAAATATTGCATTGATCATTTCATAGCCAGTGCGTCGAAAAATTCAAATATCACAGATATAGTTTTGTAGCTCCTGTGGTTCTTGAGTTATGTTGTAAAGAGGGCTGAAACAACAACACTTTTGTAAAACGTACATAACTCATTAAGGGGTGGGGTATGAACGTTTGGACAGTATTTACTGTCGGACATTAGAGCACATCAGACAAATCGAATACCTGTATACATTCTGAATATACGAAGAATGTCCTTCTGATATCAAATAATTTTGATTTTTTGAAATTCGCAATGTAATACACAATTTATGGTAAATGATTAAAAATTGATATTTTAATAATAATAATATAATATTTATTTCTTATATAGCGCAATTACATCAAACGAACTCAAGGCGCTTTATAAAAACATGAAATTAAAAGCACATACATTTGTAAAATATGAGAACAATATTTGAATTTACAATTTGAAAAACATATAAATAGTTTGAGGAAACCCCTCGATATAAGCAAGCAAACCAAAATATTAAAAACCAGTTTGAAAATGCAATTGACTGTGAACTATACATTATAAAACGCCAAATAGCAAACAATGCACACAATACATATTGCACAACATAAATGCAACAGCAATTTCGAGATCAAAATAAAGTAAGAATTGCCATGCAACATGTATTATGCAAAAATTAAATAAGAGAAATGTGCACAGCGCACGGAAACAAAAACCTCTTGAAATGCGATTGCAATTACATTTCACAAAAATCATACAACAAGATATATGAAGAATATTTAAATTTACAATCTTAAAACATACAAAACAATATATTAAAACATGTTTAAAAAGACAAGCAATATATATATTGCACAGTGTAAGCCTAAAAAGGCACGATTGATCAAACTGCAATTAACCTACATTATAAAACACGCAAAATAGCAAACAATGCACACAATACATATTGCACAACATAAATGCAACAGTAATTTCGAGAACAAAAGCAAGAAGCCATGCAATATGCATTATGCAAAAATTAAATAAGAGAAATGTTACCGCAATACGCACTCACAAGTGAATAGGCAACAGCACACGGAAACAATAAATGCCTTGGAATGCGATTGCAATTACATTTCACAAATCATACAATAAGATATATGAACAATATTTGAATTTACAATCTTAAAAACATACAAAAACCAATATATTAAAACCAGTTTAAAAAGACAAGCAATATATATATATTGCACAGCGTAAGCCTAAAAAAGGCACGAATTATCAAAATGCAATTAACTGTGAAATATACATTATAAAACCACTAAAATAGCAAACAATGCACACAATACATATTGCACAACATAAAAGCAACAATAAAAATCGAGATCAGAAAAGCAAGAAGCCCTGCAACATGCATTATGCGAAAATTAACATAAAATATTCATAATACATTACACATAACAGCAAGATAACAGCAAACAGAATGCGCTTAAAAACACAGAGAATCAGCTGTGAAAATTGTTCATGGTTGATCAAAATGACATAAAAATTATTTAACAATTGTATGCCTTCTTAAATAAATGGGTCTTAAGCAAAGTTTTGAAGTTGGTGACAGAAGACGCTAGCCTGATGTGATCCGGAAGAAGTAGAAGTACGTATCTTGTATTCGATACGGTATTGAACTGGCAGCCAGTGTAGTTCTTCCAGAACTGGTGTGATATGGTCGCGATATTTGCACCGCGAAACCAACCTTGCAGCTGAATTCTGGAGACGCTGCAACTTAGCGATATCACAATCAGGGAGGCCGAAGAGTAAACTGTTGCAGCAATCCAGGCGTGATGACACAAATGCGTGAACAAGGCGTTCTGTTGCGTTGGAATCAAGGTACTTGCGTATCTGACCTATTCTGTAGATGGCAAATGATGCAGATTTGGTGATGCTCTTAATATGTTGCTTCATATCAAGTCTGCTATCGAAAATAACACCAAGATCGCGTGCGGACTCAGATGCATTAATGACAGAATCACCGATCGTCAACATATCGGGAACTCATGTGAACGACCTCCGTCTTTGAGTCGTTTAGCATAAGCTTGTTAGAAACAGCCCATGACTTCACATCGCTGACGCACTTTTCAAGCCTGCTCAAATCTTTGGATCTCTCAGACCGATCCAATATCATATATAGTTGGGTATCGTCAGCATAGATCATGTGATTTAATCCATGAGAAGCAATGATATCACCAAGAGGGGCAGTGTACATAGTAAAAATAGAAGGACCAAACACTGAACCCTGTGGAACACCTTCTTCCAACAAGTGCTCATCAGAAAGCACACCGCCAATATCAATGCACTGAGTACGACACCGTAAGTACGTGGAGAACCATTTCAAGGCTGTTTGAGTGATACCGTAGCGTTGACACAGACGATGGAGAAGAATGTCATGATCAATCGTGTCAAACGCTGCCGAGAAATCGAGCAGGATCAGCACGGCTTCTTGATGCTGATCAACTGCCCGCAGGAGATCATTTTGAACACGCAACAGGGCCGTCTCAGTGCTTTTTGATTTTTAACAGTACTCGAAGTAAACTTTATAAATCTGATGATTTATACTTAAAGTGTATGTAGGTGGGATGAAAAGCCGACGAGATCAATTGAACATTTTGACCTTTCGTATTGAAGATATGGATTTTTCTTCCCCAAAACACCAAACAAAATTAGGTCTTTTGGGAAAAAATCCATATCTTCAATATGAAAGGTCAAAATTTTCAATTGATCGTCGGCTTTTCCTCCCAGCTACATACACTTTAAGAATATATCATTAGGTTTATAAAATTTACTTCGAGGACTGTTATATATCAATAATGTGAAAAATTTCAAATTTTAATAATTTCTCATAAAGTTTGTATTAGGCCTATATCGTGAATTTCAAAAAATGAAAATTATTTGATATCAGAAAGACATTCTTCGTATTCAGAATGCAATTCGATATGTCTGATGTGCTCTCATATCCCTCAAAAATACTGTCGAAACGCTCAAAAGGCTCATTCCAGGTCCTTAACAATAAATCAAGCAAGTTTTCAAAGTATATGATTTGTAGAATGAACTATTGCAAAACATCAATATGTTATTTTTCAATAACATATTGATTAAAACAATGGCTGCTTCGACCAAAAATACCTAGTCTTCCCTTAAATGCTGCTGATCTTACTAGCATATTAAAGTAACAACCATGTGGAACAACCATACAAACTGTGTACACAGTCATTTGATCTAAATTTACTACTGAATTACACAGATCTTATCAGTAATATGATTAAAATTTGTCAGTTTTAAGTTATAGCCGAATAAGGGGCCGTTCAATATACCACCCAGTGGTCTGGGAGTTTTAATGGGGAATCCGAATTTGTTTTGTGGTCTTGAGTGGGGATCGGGATTTTTTTACTTTAACCATGAACGGGAATGTTAAGTTTTAAATGGAAAACGGGGGAAAACAAAGATTTTGAGCGAACTCGAGGGAGGAATACAGATTGCGTTGTCAATTTCTGTCAACCCCTTCCCCCGCGTAAATATTAAACGGTCCCTGATATAAATTTTATACATTTACCGATTTATACTATTCCTATATCTGTATAATATCTAAATACGGCAAAACTAAATGTATATTCTATAGCAACTCTATGCTGAATGGCTGTGCATGGTTCAGCAGGCAAACTGTACAAAATAAAACGCTCTTGTGAATAAACGAATAGACTTATTATTTTTAGTGTAAACACTAAGCAGAGGCTATGTGCATGACACCCGAGCTAACGACGTTGTATTCAAATGGGGATATCCCTATAGTTGAAATGACCTTAATCTTCAGCACAGGGAGTGTGAATTTCAAATGGGGTTACCTGAATCGGGTATACACACAATCTTTGGGAGAAGGGGTGTATGGATATCAACTGAAATACAAAGAGCATTGCAAATATAAAGCGTGGACATATATACATGTAGTATTTCATTATAAAAAGTCGAAACCAGTGCGAAGAATAATTTGTGACCACTGGAAAGAAACACTGGGATATTCTATTTAAAATCCACATGTGGAAGATTTTGGAAATATTTTCCGCCGGAGGAGTATGGCTTTCAAATGGAATTATCACATTAACCAACTCTGTTTAAAACTCATCCTCCCTCTATGGACGATTAAGGTTGATTTTTTTCTACTGCTTGATATGTGTATTGATAACATTGACATTGGTGACATCAGTGTTCATGATATGTGACGTGTCATGTCAAAAGGAGACACTTTTGGGCAGGTTATCAATTTTGAGGTTTTTACATATCTTAAATATAGAGATATTTTGCTCCACAGCGCCGTTTTCCCCAAAGAAATCGGACATTACTAAGCGAAGATATTGAGTTCGTATGTTATGGTATTATAAAATTGGAAATTGAGATATCGGCCTTTAAAAATATTATTGACAATGTTGTGAGTAGGAATTACCTTGAAAAATGTCTCAAAAAATACAAGATGCCTGTTATATTCCGGTCTGAAACTATATTAGACAACATTTTTAACATTAAGGGGGTACTACACCCCTGTGGTAAATTTGTGACTATTTTTGCATTTTTCTCAAAAACTAATAAGACAGTGGTAACAAAAGTTATGTATATTATAGGGGCAAGGAATCCAATTACTACACTGGAATTTCAGTGACTCAAACAAGCGGTTCATTATTTATGATAAGAAATAAGGTACCGCTAGGATGTACCTCATTTGCTATCATATATACTAAACCACTTGTCTTGAGTCACTGAAATTTCAGTGTAGTAATTGGATTCCTTGCCCCAATAATATACATAACTTTTGTTACCAGTGTGTTATTATTTTTGAGAAAAATGCAAAATAGTCACAAATTCGTAACACAAGGGTTACCCCCTGACAGATTTTTGGCTACTTCTCCATTTATGATCCTGCCCAAAAGTGTCTCCTTTTGACATGACACGTCACATATAAGCCTAACTATACTTATATCAAAGTGAGTGTAGCTATTTACTGCTAATCATGATATTGAAGAAGTATATAGCTGTCTACTGCTGTGTTGGTGAAGTAGCTTCATGCTGATATTGGTATTGATAAAGTAGTTATCTACTGCTGATATCAGTATTGATGAAGTAGTTTTATGATTAAATGGATTAAATGATATCAGTATTGGTGAAGTAGCTATATACTGTTGATATTATTGATGAAGTCGTTATCTACTGCTGATATCAATATTGGTTAAGTAGCTATCTACCGCTGATATTAGTTTTGATGAAATAGTTATCTATATATAATACTACTGATATCAGTATTGATGAAGTAGTAATCTACTGCAGATATCAGTATTGATGAAATAGCTATCTACTGCTGGTATTAGTATTGATGAACAAGTATTTACTGCTGATATCAGTATCTACTACTGATATTGATATTATATTTATCTATACTGCTTATCTTGGTATTGATGAAATAGACATCTACTACTGATATTGGTATGAAGTATCTATCTACTGCTGATATTGGTATTGATGAAGTAGCGATCTACTTCTGATATTGGTATTGATGAAGTAGCTATCTACTGCTGATATCAGTATTGATGAAGTAGCTATCTACTTCTGATTGATAAAGTAGCTATCTACTGCTGATAGCAGTATTGATGAAGTAGCAATCTACTGCTGATGTCAGTATTGGTGAAGTCGCTATCTACTACTGATAATGATATTGGTAATGTATCTACTGCTAATACCAGTATTGATGAAGTAGTTATCTACTACTTATATTGATATTGATGAAGTAGCTATATATTAATATAGTAGTTATCTACTGCTAATCCTGGTATTGAGTAGCTGTCTACTGCTGATATTGGTATAGATATTGGTATTGATAAAGTAGTTATCTACTGCTGATATCAGTATTGGTGAAGTAGCTATCAACTACTGATATTGATGAAGTAATAATCTAATGCTGATATCAGTATTGGCGAAGTAGCTACCCAGCAAACACAAAAACGTTTTAAATAAGTTATATTTTGGCTTTTGGTTTAGGTAAAAACGTTTTAACAACATTAAAATATCGGGTTATATAAAGGTCATGATAACGTTGTAAAACGTTTTGTATGAAAACACACTACAGCAATATTTTTTAAATGTTTTCAAAAAATGTTATTTTAAACTATTATTGCAAACATTTTTGCCAAATATTTTGTCAATACTTAAATAACATTATGTTAAAATATTTGAAAACAGCAAACACAGAAATGTTTTTAAGATATATTTTTAAAAACCTTTTAATAACATTTAAATGTCGGGTTATATAAAGGTCATGAAAACGTTTTTAAAACGTTATTGCAAATATTTTGGGCAAACATTTTTGCAAAATNTTTTTCAACCCCAAAATAACATTCTGTTTAGAATATTTTGTATCAAGTTTTCAAGAATGTTTTTGGAATGTTATTAAAACGTTTTTATACCCTTTATATAACCCGACATTTAAACGTTTTCTGCAAAACATTTTTGTTTGCTGAGCAGTAGATTATCAAAACATGTTTTTTAAGGGTATGAAAACGCTTTATACGCTTAATATACCCTTTATATAACCCGACATTTAAACGTTTTCTGACAACATTTTATAACCTTTTGCGAATGATGTCGAAAACGTTTTGTGTTTGCTGGGTATCTACTGCTGATATTAGTATTAATGAAATAGTTATCTACTACTGATATCAGTGTTGATGAAGTAGCTATCTACTGCTGATATCAGTATTGATGAAGTAGGTATCTACTGCTGGTATTAATATTGATGAAGTAGTTTTCTATTGCCGATATCAGTATTGGTTAAGTAGTTATCTACTGTTGATATTAGTATTGATAAAGTAGTTATCTGCTGCTGTTATCAGTATTGATGAAGTAGGTATCTACTGTTGGTATTAGAATTGACGAAGTAGCTATCTACTGCTGTTATCAGTTTTGATGAAGTAGCTATCTACTGCTGATATTGGTATTGATGAGGTAGGGCCATCTTCTTCTGTTTAACACGCGTAATTTACTTATTATGCGTGGTACATGGGATATAACAATTTAAAACTGAGTATGACTGCATCCATGTTTTTTCTACAATAGAAGCAACGGCATCGTATTGCAAGCAGATGATGGCGCACTTCACTGTTGCCTGTCATTCTTACGATGAATATTATCATATTTAAAATTAGGAGCAACACAGACATTTGATTTCAAAGCATGCATGGCTTTCGCGCCATCCCTAGACACAATAATTCCATTGTTTTCACCGAGGGCGCTTTTACATCAACCGTGCTCGATTTGCCAGCTTGTTGTGTGTGTGGGTTTTTTTTAAATATTTCTGAACGTCATTTGTTGTTTCTGCATATGTGACGTGTCATGTCAAAATCAGACACTTTTGGGCAGGTTATAAATTTTGAGGTTTTTACATATCTTAAATATAGAGATATTTTGCTCCATAACGCCATTTTCCCCAATAAAATCGGACATTCCTAAGCGAAGGTAATGAGTTCGTAAGTTATGGTATTATAAAGTTGGAAATTGAGATATCGGCCTTTAAAAATATTATTGACAATGTTGAGAGTAGGAATTACGTTGAAAAATGTCTCAAAAAATACAAGATGCCAGTTATATTCCGGTCTGAAACTACCAGATAATATTTTTAACATTAATAACATCACAAATTCGCAACAAACCCAAATTGTGAAAAAATCACCCCGGGCAGATTTTTGGCTATTTCTCCATTTACGATCCTGCCCAACAGTGTCTGCTTTTGACATGACACGTCACATAATTATAAGAATAAATTTAATTCTAGCGTTAGCTAAAATCCTTCTTTGTAATACCTATGAAACCAAGAAAACAGTCCAGAAAAGACATGAAAAGTATGTATGTTAAATTGATGTTACAATGCTTATTTCCCATGTCCCGGGTTACCGCTTAATAACAATGTGTTTGGATTTGGGTGCATGTTTGATACATTGTTTAATAAGGTGTTAGTGTTTAAAGTAAATATTTGGTGGGGTGTGGGGGTGTGTATATATGTGGTGGGGTGTTATATGTGAGGGGTGCGTGGGGATCTGGGCTGCGTGTGTATTGGGGTGGGTGTGTGCGGTATAACGTATAGATAGCTACTTCATCAATATTATTATCAGCAGTCTGTGGCTACTTCATCCATACTGATATCAGCTGTAGATATATAGTTACTTCATCATTAATAATATCAACAGTAGATAATTGCGCCACCAATAATAATATTCGCAGTAGACCTACTTTATCAACACTAATATCAGCAGTAGATAGATATTTCATATATATAAACGTTTGGCAGTAGATAGCTAGAGCCTCTTCAATACCAATATCGGCAATAACTACTTCATCTATACAAATATCAGCAGAAGATATAGCTACTTCGTCAATACTAGTATTAGCAGTAGATAACTACTTTATCAATACAAATATCAACAGTAGATAGGCTACTTCATACTTATATATCAGCAGTAGATAGCTACTTCATAAATACTAATAATTGGCATTAGTTGTATAGCTACTTCATCAATATTGATATCAGCCGTAGATAGCTACTTCGTCAATACCAATATCAGCAGTAGATAGCTACTTCATCAAAACCAATATCAGCAGTAGATAGATACTTCATCAATATGATCAATATCAATATCAGAAGAAGATAGCCACTTCATCAATACAAATATCAGCAGTAGATAGCTACTTCATCAATACTAATATCAGCAGTAGATAGCTACTTCATCAATACCAATATCAGCAGTAGATAACTACTTCATCAATACCAATATCAGCAGTAGATAACTACTTCATCAATACAAATATCAACAGTAGATAGCTACTTCGTCAATACCAGTATCAGCAGTAGATAGCTACTTCATCAACACCACTATCAGCAGTAGATAACTACTTCATCAATACCACTATCAGCAGTAGACAGCTACTTCATCAATACCACTATCAGCAGTAGATAGCTACTTCATCAATACCAATATCAGCAATAGCTACTTCATCAATACCAATATCAGCAGTAGATAACTACTTCATCAATACAAATATCAACAGTAGATATATAGTTACTTCATCAATACTAGTATCAGCAGTAGATAACTATTTCATCAAGACAAATATCAGCAGTAGATAGCTACTACGTCAACACCAATATCAGCAGTAGATGGTTTCTTCATCAATACCACTATCAGCAGTAGATAGCTACTTCATCAATACTACTATCAGCAGTAGATAGCTATATTAGGGTGATTCACAAAAAATGAAATTGGTATTTTTCAACGGGACACCCCCTCATTTTGTTCATTTTGATAATAAAATCATACCTGCAAAATATGAAAAAATTCAAAAAAAGTTTAGGGGTGCTACCGGTCAATGAACTTTTGTACACAAAGTCAATGGGATTTATGAGCCATTTTCTTTACAACACAAAAAGCCATGTTAATTTTCCCTGATTGTGCCAAAAATATTTGATCATAGTGTAAGTAATGTCCTTAAAATAAATGCTAAAGAAAATTGTAAAAATATTAACCCGCTTTCCAGAAAATTGCATTTTTGTGACAACTGTTACATTTGGGGCAAGGCAGTTGCTGGAACAGCCAAAATATTATGGTACTTGGCTAATATAAAGTTGTGTTTATGGGGCTCTAGTTCTTTCTTTTTTTTTTTAATGTTTGTAGGTTTGTAACTGTAAATTATGTTATTCAAGTGTTGAATGTGTGCAGGTTTGTAATTTTATGTAAGTGTAGTGTAATGTTTAATGTGTAATCCAGTAATAAATGTTTCTTAGCCACTCTAGCTCTTGTCACAAGTACCTTGCACAAGGTGTAGTTTTGAACTGGCCACTATCCAATGTTGTGACCCCAATTTATATACATTTCTTTTCAACCATGGTGAATCTAATCCTTCCTGTGGTCATTCAATTCAAACAATACAAATCTTCATCAGGTATAGCCATAATGACCACCCCTGATACAGATGTATGGATTTTGATAGTTACTATTACATAAGATTTCAAAAGCTGGTATCACCATTGTGAAGAATTTTAATCTTTTTTTTATCAACAGTTCAGTTCAATAAGGGTCGGTTCATAGTGCATATTCGAAGGCGAATATTCGGCTTCGAATACTTTTTGTGACGTCAAAATATATACGGCAACGAATACACGCCGAGTTGAATCGGATTAAATATCGCGCGACTGATAGCGAGATACTATTGATTTATATGAAAGGCTCGAGGTCACCTGAATATCGTTCGATGAACGATGATTTCAAAAATCCCCAATGAAAATCAAGGGATCTGGAATGAGCGTTTTGAGCGTTTCGACAGTATTTTTGTGGGACATGAGAGCACATCAAACATATCGAATTACATTATGAATACGAAGAATGTCTTTCTGATATCAAATAATTTTCATTTTTTGAAATTCACGATATAATACAAACTTTATGACAAATTATTAAAATTTGATATTTTTCACATATTGATATAACAGTCCTCGAAGTAAATATTATAAATCTAATGATATTTTCTTAAAGTGTATGTAGCTGGGAGGAAAAGCCGACGATCAATTGAAAATTTTGCCCTTTCATATTGAAGATATGGATTTTTGTCCCCCAAAAGACCTAATTTGTTGGTGTTTTGGGGAAAAAATCCATATCTTCAATACGAAAGGTCAAAATTGTCAATTGATTGTCGGCTTTTCATCCCACCTACATACACTATAAGTATAATGCGGACCTATTTTCTCAATAATTATAAAAATGCGACATTTTGGTGACTCAAATTTATGTATAGGCTTTCCACTTTTATTTAAGCTATAATTCGCCACTCTTTCTGATTAATAAGTCCAGCCCAGCCCAAAATACCTCAAATAGTTTCTGTATTTTACCGGAACTCATTAGGGTTACACAAATGGCGCATTCATTTAGTGGTGTGCCCCCTTATTAGTGCGGTACAAGCGTACCCATTTTTATATGATATGAAAGTAAAGGAAAATGTCTGGCAGGCAATAGCATTCCAATGCTGTAGTGATGGTAAGTAATGTTTTATGCAAATAATACGATATTTAGGCTTACAAACATAACCTAAAGAATGTTTCCATATTTTAAATCGACTGATGCAGAAAAAAGTCCAAATTCAGATTTATGCCTCCACCCCGGTTTTACATAAATAATGTTTGGCCCCAGTTCTAGGTCCCCATATCATGGCTATATGCATCTGCCCCTGGCAGACGATGTGTGAGGGTCTGGGGTGGTAAATCATTGGTTATTGATATTAAATGCGTTTGCCATGGAGGTTCAACCATTTTTGTCATCTTTTCCGCACTAGCGGAATTCTTGACGTTTTAGCCCCAATAAACGATGTTATTTTGGGCGGAATAAAGATGTAATGCGTTGTTATCAGTCAAATTCATAATAATTATAATTAATAATTAAGAGGGCAAAATAAGTAATATGTAAGAATGGATATATAGCGCTTTGCAATGAATATCTTCATAAACTATGCAGAACAACCAAAACCACGAGCGTTGGTATCCTATCATTGCGTGTTCTTTTAAAATAAATTCTTGTTTATTTCTCAGGGGTGTGAAATCTCCTCTTTTAAGCTGAATTCCTCTTTTTTGGAAATTTCTCTGAGGCAAAATTTTAGCTTTTTCTTTCATTTTCAGCCCATTTTTAGCATATTTCAGTGCTTTTCCTCTTTTTCCCTCTTTTTTGAACAAAGTTCCTCTTTTTTCAATAGAGGTCACTCACACCCCTGATTTCTATAATTTGTGAATCAGGCATTAAAACACACTTAGGCCCTAGCAATGTAGGCCTACACAAGTTCGGAACGAGACTTTTTATCTTTTGACGCGTATTTCGGTCAAATGCCAAAATTGATTGCTCAATGAATCATGAAATGAGAGCAGTACTACTTTGATGATACCGATCTCAAGTGGATATCAGCCAATGAAAAAAGTATTCACCGGAAATATATTTGTGGGAGTTGAATTTTGTTGAACTCGACAGATATATATTTGGTGGGTCACCGTGGGTGGTCTCATATATAACACTTGTGAGGGCTGTCATACGGTCGTCGCTTCAATCACATCTTATGATATTTATTTATTTATTTATTTATTTATTTATTTATTTATTTATTTATTTATTTATTTATTTATTTATTTATTTATTTATTTATTTATTTATTTATTTATTTATTGACTTATTTATTGACTTATTTATTTATTTTTATTTATTTACTTATTTATCTATTGACTCATTCATTTCTTGATTTGCTTTGCAGTTGAAACCTACAAGAAGGTATGGGTCAACCACCGCGCCTGTTACAGGCAGGTCGTAAATGCCCCAAAAAGCAAATCTTTTTCAGGTCAGGGGCGTAACAAGACCTGACCTTCCGGGGGGGGGCAAGATTGAAAAATTTCCCAATTTCTGATCAAAAGAGGTGGGGTCCAGGGGTCCAGGCGGGGATCAAGGGGGCTGAGCGCCATGAAGCTCCTGGTTTTTGGCATATTAGAAAATAGCAGTGTTTCAGAGTACAAATTTCACAATGAAAGTAGTAGGCCTACAGATCTTCTCTCTTTCTTTCCCTTTTCTCTTCTCCCTTGAGTCCCTTCCCCTTTTCTCTTCTCCCTTCCCCCTTTTCTTCCCTCTTTTTTCTTTTCTTCTTTCCCCTTTCTCTTTTCTTCTTTCCCCTTTTTCTTCCCTCTTTTTTCTCTTCTTTTCCCTTTCTCTTCCCTCTTTTTCTTCCCTCTTTTCTCCCTTTCCCCTTTTCCCTTCCCAATTTTTTACTCTCCTTCCAGGTTTTTTGTGTCCGGGGGGCAGCTTGCACCCCGGCCCCCACTGGTTACGCCACTGCTCCTATTTAGACCCATTTATACAGACATTAAATCATGACAATAGTTCAATGGAGAATAAGATTTTATTAACTTCGTTAAAGAAATTCTCTAAATTTTGCTTACCTTGGTCAACGGGCAATACTTGTTAACAGTCGGGCAACGCTGTAAATTGTAGAAATATATCTTTCTCCGGTTCATAGTTTTATATTCGAAGCCGCATATATTTTGACGCCCAAAACGTATTCGAAGCCGAATATTCGGCTTCGAATATTCACTTTGAACCAGCCTTAAGGTATAAATTTGGGGTGCCTGGTGGGATTCCAGGGGATATCCCAGGGTATTCTTTTCTTGAGCTACACTCCCTCTGTCACTTTTGAAACATTTTTTATTATTACAGTCAACTATGAACTTTAATTTGGTAAAAACCCATGTTTTCACAAAGTTAGGTATATCATTGAACATTTACTTCAGTTTTGCAAGCCTGGTAAACTTTTTAGGCCCTGAAATAAGCGTTTGAAATTTTTGACAAAAAATCCCATTGACTTTGTGTACAAAAGTTCATTGACCGGTAGCACCCCCTAAATTTTTTTGAATTTTTTTCATATTTTGCAGGTATAATTTTATTACCAAAATGAACAAAATGAGGGGGTGTCCCGTTGAAAAATACCAATTTCATTTTTTGTGAATCACCCTAAGCTATATACTTCATCGATACTAATATCAGCAGAAGATATAGCAACTTCATCAATACCAATACCAGCAATAGATAGGTACTACAATGTATACTTCATGGGGACTGCTTTTGTTTAATAAGTCTAAAGGAAAGTAAACGTGAAAAATGTATTAATATCTGGTGCTTCCTGCTAATGTTACACCAATGTTCATGCAGATAGAGAATAACAAATTTCAAATCACGAAAAATACATTAAACATCATAGAATCACATCATCACGGCCACCATTTTATGACCAAATTCCTATTGTCTTCAATCCCGGAGATATCATGACTCACAATCTATAAAACACCCTATACAAGCCACGTGACTACGTTAATGGCTGCACAACGCATGATCATAATAATAATGGGGTAACCCAATGCGTATTTTCTTCAGTACTCTCCATGACACATAATACCATGAATACGCTCTTTTGCTTCAAATGTTACTTCCCTTATCGTGTCAAGAGCTCGTAGTTTGCTTGCGGCATTAGAGCCGATAGAAATTTGAGAACAGTCGTGCGTTATAGCTATGTGTTAAGAGATGCAGGGAGTTATTTTGTAGGTAAAGAGGGAGTATCAAGCTTGTTTTTCGTACAACTCGTGTTTTTAATTTTAAAGCATCTGATATACGATCTGTTTTGGAGATATTCTAAATAGTTTAGTGGAAAATTCTTAATATGTTAATTTGGAAAGCTGCTAGAAATTTATGAGTTTTATTGATCCAAATATGTTTTTATTTTTTCTGCATTTTGTAGAATCGAACATTTCTCAATTGATTACAAAATAAAACTGAATTGGTCTGTTTTTGAAATGCATTTTGAACATATAAATTATGTATGATCGTAACTTTTAAACTAATAATTCTCCTCTCGAAGACACGTATCATGCGTTCTTTTGCCTTAACTATAGCCATCGCGTCAAGCGCTCGTAAAGAGCTCCAGGCAAAGCTGGCGATAGATATCTGAGAACAGTCATGAAATCATTATAACAATATGTTAAGCGATTCAGTGTTATTCAGTGAGGTATTAAGGGAGTATTATACCATGTTTTCTGTCATGGTCAGGTTCCAAACTATTGAATATAAATGACTTGGGAAAAACAATACATATTAATTGAAATTGAAAACCACACCGCATCAGTTTTCATTGGGTAAAAGTGTGAAAACAATGGGAAATTTGAAATAGAATTGTTTGCATTTTAAAACATCAGTGGCCTTTGTTTGAATAGTGATTCCGCACGGAAGTGTACTTGCATCTTGATAGGGCAGACTCAATAAATTGTTCAAACTGGACATGAAAACCAAAATTGGGATCGAGGGAAATATTAAACTGTTTTTACTGTCAGCCTTTGGGCTAATAGAAAAGCATTTTAAATGATATTTTAATGTTCTAATGCTTAATTAGAAATTAAACAATTAACACGTTTTTATTGTCCTTAACAGGACAATAATAATAATAATATTTAATAAAGCTTGTACATTGTTTTAATTTTAAAATAAATTGGTTCCCTACTGGTAAATTGGAACATATTTTCCTTGCTTTTAAATTTTAAAATAGTTTTAAGTTTAAAACACGTTTAGAGTAATTACTTAAGGACTGTTGCGCTGTTGACTTTCCAGGTTCTAGATTACCATTTTGTACTTTCATTTCATTTCAGTTATCATACTTAAAATTAATTGTTTGTTAAATGTTGTATCTGTGTGTTAATGTGTTTGTGTGTGAGGTGTTGTATATGTCCGAATATTTCTGTAGGGTTTGTTTGTGTTGTGAACCTCTTATCTGCAACCATGGCCAAAATGTGTTGGGACACTTATGGAAAACGTACACTATATTATGGCCTTATTTCCGTTATTGTTAACGTGATAAAGTGGAGGTTTCTTTGGTGACAAGCCTAAACCCTTTCCTAACACCCCAACCCTCCCTCTTCCCCAATGTTGGGCGCCACTAGGTGCGTGTGACCAAAAAGGTAGGATTCAAAATTGATCGGGGGAGTGGGGGGGGGGGGCTTAATCTACATCACCCTATCAAAACCGTCCCAACACTTATGGCCAGCATTGTGGGTGTTTGATGTGGGGTGCATTTGGTAGTACGCAATAAATTAATCTCCTAATTTTTTCTGATTATCGTCGACATGTATTTGCACGTACATTTTGTCTATTCTATTTCACATAAAACAAGGTCCATGTCGCCGACTTTCAGCCGCACACGGCATTATATGCTTTAATGGACGGAAACACTGCCCTGGGGACAATAAGTTGTTACTATAAAACAAAGTACAAAATTCATTACTGACCTAGTTTGTGTGAATGTAGAAGGATGTCTGTGATACTTTCTGCTTCCTGTGCTGGAAACTACATGCTGGCAGCATTAATTTTTTTTTTTTTTGGATTAAAAAAAATATCCTGTTTTGCCAAATGAAACATAGCCAAATCCTAATTTAGTTAGTTCTAACTAGAAATGAAAGTCAAATTTTAATATATGGTCAATTGTTGAGAAATAAGGGCCAAAAACTACAAACTGCATGTTTTTGGCCCATTTTTTCTTTAAAATATTGAAAATTAACGTTTATTGCCAGTTAGAACTAACTAAAGGATTAGGATTTAGCTATGTTTCATTTGGCAAAACATGATAATATTTTTCTTAATTCTACAAAATTATTGCTGTACTTTTCTGGAATCGGGAGAAGAGATTCATCATTTTTATTAGTGTGTTTGCATCACACTCAGGAACAATACGAAAGGAGTATTTTGTGATTCTAGCATCCTCTTTTTATAGCATGTGTTTTCTGCACTCCAAATTTGTTACATACGTAACCGGATTTACTAGGAACAAATACATGGAGGTAAAAGCACGTGAAAACCCCTCACAGTTGAACATTTGCAGTGCATGAACTTGCATCTAACATGTCTAATGCACACATTTTCCAGTGCATGGCTTTGATAGAGTCTTTATGTTTTACGATAGATGCTTTTTGCGACAGTGCCAGTTTGACATCTCACTGGTGGCGCTGTGAATGCGATCTGCTAACGTTGATTTTGATAAAAACAAAACAACTTTCTTGTATTCCTACGTTCCAATATCCTTTTAACCTATCTCCGTTATGTAATAGGTTAGCCTATTCCAGTTGAAATCCATACATTCTCTACATGTATAGAAGATATGTCCTTAATCTCCCACACAGGGAGTGTAGATCTCAGATGGGGTCATCCATTCAGGTATTGGGCTATTCCGGTTGAAATCCATACACCCCCTATGGAAGATACGTCCTTAATCTTCTACACAAGGAGTGTATAGATTTCAAATGGAGTGACCCATTTAGGTACTGGGCTATTAAAGTGGAAATCCATACACCCTCTGTTGAAGACATATCATTAATCTCCCACACAGGGAGTGTAGATTTCAAATGGAGTAACCCATTCAGCTATTGTGCTATTAAAGTTAAAATCCATACACCTTCTGTGAAAGACATGTCCTTTTGTAGGGAGTGTATATTTCAGATGGAGTCATCCATTCAGGTATTGGGTTATTCCAGTTGGTATCCATACACCCCCTATGGAAGATATGTCCCTAATGTCCCACACAGGGTGTGTAGATTTCAAATGGAGTCATCCATTCAGGTATTTGGGCTATTAAAGTTGAAATCAATACACCCCTGTTGAAGATATTTCCTTAATCTCCTACACAGGGAGTGTAGATTTCAGATGGAGTCATCCATTCAGGCATTGGGCTATTCCAGTTGAAATTCATACACCCTCTATGGCAGATATGCCCCACAAATGAAAATACTGCGTTTATGCTTGGGAGGGCTGATGACCAAAAGAGAGTTTTGGCAACTGAACACAGAGAGTGATGTATTACACGCCAAAGGGATTTCCGAGATTAAGAAGCTTGACCATTTACAGGTTGATTGTGAAGAAGAAAACCACAAACACATGTATGGTGAAATAGTTGTCAATGTTTATCAGTAACAAATACTTGCTTTCTCTATTCCAATAAGGGAAATGGATAACTAACGACGAGGAGACAAGGTTGAGCGACCGCTTTTTGTATCGTGTTTCGTCCATGAAGTCATGGTTCCACTTTACTAGAGTTTCTAAATATCCGATCTGGGGGAATTTTTGTTAGTTTATTCTGAATAATGAGATGATATTTTTGGTGGTATTTAAATGTATTTTCATTATTATTGTAATTATTCATTTATACCAATATCAACAGTGTAACTACTAAACCCATACTGATATCAACCGTAGATGGTTACCTTCATCGACAGCTACTTCATCAATAACAGTATCAGTAGTAGATAGCTGATTCATCAATGCACATATCAGCAGTAAATAATTACTTCATCAATACTGATATCAGCAGTAGATAGATACTTCATCAATATAAATATCATCTGTAAAAAGCTTCTTTATTAATATATATATACATATCTGCAGTAGATCGCTACTTCATTAATACACCTATCACAGTAGATAGCTACTTTATCAATATTATATCATGTTATATCAGCAGTAGATAACTACTTCATCAATACCATATCAGCTGCAGTAGATAGCTACTTCAGCAATATCAATATCAGCAGTAGATAGCTACTTCATCAATACAAATATCAGCAGTAGATGACTACTTCATCAATACCAATATCAGCAGTAAATAGCTACTTCATCAATATCAATATTAGCAGTAGATAACTACTTTTTCAATACCAATATCAGCAGTAGATAACTACTTCATCAATACAAATATCAGCAGTAGATAGCTACTTCGTCAATACCAATATCAGCAGTAGATATCTACTTCATCAATAGCAATATTAACAGTAGATAACTAACTTCTTCATCAATACCATGTACCAATGTCAGCAGAAGATAGCTACTTCATCAATACCAATATCAGCAGAAGATAACTACTTCATCAATACAATATCAGCAGTAGATAGCTACTTCAACAATACCAATATCAGCAGTAGATAGCTACTTCATCAATACCAATATCGGCAGTAGACGACTACTTCATCAATACCAATATCAGCAGTAGATAACTAACTTCTTCATCAATACCATGTACCAATATCAGCAGTAGATATCTACTTCATCAATGCAATAATAATATCAGCAGTAGATAACTACTTCATCAATACAATATCAGCAGGAGATAGCTACTTCAACAATACCAATATCAGCAGTAGATAGCTACTTCATCAATACTAATATCGGCAGTAGATGACTACTTCATCAATACCAATATGGGCAGTAGATAACTACTTCATCAATACCAATATTAGCAGTAGATAATTAACTTCTTCATCAATACCAATACCAGCGGTAGATAACTACTTCGTCAATACCAATATCAGCAGTAGATAGCTACTTCAACAATACCAATATCAGCAGTAGATAGCTACTTCATCAATACCAATATCGGCAGTAGATGACTACTTCATCAATACCAATATCAGCAGTAGATAACTACTTCATCAATACCAATATTAGCAGTAGATAACTAACTTCTTCATCAATACCAATATCAGCAGTAGATAGCTATTTCTTTAATACCAATACCAGCGGTAGATAACTACTTCATCAATACCAATATCAGCAGTAGATAGCTACTTCATCAATACCAATATCAGCAGTAAATAACTACTTCATCAATACCAATATCAGCAGTAGATAACTACTTCATCAATACCAATATCAGCAGTAGATAGCTACTACATCAATACCAATATCAGCAGTAGACAGCTACTTCTTCAATACCTATATTAGTAGTAGATAACTACTTCATCAATACCAATATCAGCAGTAGATAGCTATTTCATCAATACATATATCAGCAATAGCTACTTCATAATGCTAATCATGCTAAGATCAGCGGTAGATAGCTAATTCATCAATATAATATATCAGCAGTAGAGAGCTATTATACTTCATCAATACCAATATCAGCAGTAGATAGCTAATTTATCAATATCAATATCACTATAGATAGCTACTTCATCAATACCCATATCATCAATTGATAGGTACTTCATCAATACCAATATCAGCAGTAGATAGGTACTTCATCAATACCAAATATCAGAAGTAGATAGCTAATTCATAATACAAAAATAAAAGGCAGTAGATAGCTACTTCATCAATACTAATATCATCAGTTGGTAAGTACTTCATCAATACCAGTATCAGCCGTAGATCAGTTTTTGTTATCAATACTGATATCAGGAGTAGTTTAGTACTTCATCAATACCAACATCAGCAGTAGAATCTACTCTGACAGAGCCAAGCATTAGATTAAATTAGATAGCTATTACTTCTTGCATGCATCAGAATTTGACAGACATCGAAACAACATCTAATTCCGTACTCCAATATGCTGATGAGTAACTTACAAATTCAATTAATCGTCAATTTATTGTTAACAATAAAATGATTAAGGTTTATTTCCGTCCCATTTAATTACCGAGATGGCCTTATTTGTAAATTGGTGATATCCATGTTGGCACGCAAATAACCATCTGTTTGCTGGACTCAACTTTTTAAAACAATTGGGCTAAAATATGATATGATTGGTGATCGACAAAATTGGCCAATTTAAGTATAGTTTCAGCGCAGTGATTGCACACATAGCTTTATACTCCACCCACTTGAACCTAGGGCAATCCAATTGGACGATTTCGGAAATAAAATCGTATTTATAAATAAAAAATAAAAAAAAGGAGAACATTCTGCAATTTATTAGCTATACAAATTCTATAAATTTATTTTTCCTAAAATGTCAGAACTACTAAATCAATCTACACAAAATGTGTTTAACTTGCCTTCTGAGAACGGGTAATAATTTACGTTGTTAAGATGTAGTAAACAGTTGCCATTACCTCACGGTGAAGTGAGGGTTACAAAACTGTTGAAAACATCATATCTTGAAGTACTTGTACTTCTATAATATCGGGCACTTACCATAATAGCTTGTTCAGAAGGAAACTGACATCAAATGACTGTAAACGTAGTCAGACATCAATAAACAAGCTGGTAGAGTTAATTTAAACACGGTAATTTTACGGTCGTGTGTATAAACTACTCCTCCTTATTAGTTTACAATTTGATTTCCGTACCCAATATAGACTTGTAACTCGGTGCATCCAGGTAAAGCTGCAAGTCTGTTAAAAGCCCTTGGTGCACAAGTCACACGGGGGTCTTATAACAAACATTAAAAAGCATGGTCCATCAATTGCTTAGGGCAATGTGCACTTCGTTCGAATCAATTTGTATCTCGTGGGATTTAATTGCGCCTTTACCACAACCACTTAAGTTGAGTAAAGCCATATAAGCCCTATAGGATCGACTTTCCCCTGTCCGTTGGACTTGATGCCGTAACATTGGAACAACTATTTGCTGCTAGCTATTTGTAGCATAATGTTGCATACTCTCCTCCGAGATGTTTTACAGTTGTTGTATCTTCAACACCTCACGGTGATAAGTTGTTTTTAAGCAGGTTTTTTTCCTGTTAATCTGGATGATTTTAGTGAGATTTCTTTGAAACACATCTACATATTCAGTCAATGCGGAAAAAATATCAGCAGTGGATGATATGGATTTGTGAAATCATGTTGTGACAATTTTCGTCAAGTGTTATCAAGTTGTGGAATTTTGTTCACCTTCTGGCGGTTGTTCATCTTGATCTTGAAGCAGATAGTTTTTACAGTGGATCAGTATGCGATCATGAGGTATGCACTTCCGTCATTGTGTATGCTGGATGCGTAAAGATACTCGTACCTCCAGGAGAAAGCTCGCAATCATTGAAGATACCAGTCTGTTTGCTCTGCAAATAAAGCTTAAGCCTTCTTATTGTTCTCAACACGGGTACATCTAAAGTTCATCTTTAAGAAGTTCAGCGCTACCCTGGATCGGTTCGATATGTTATCATAAGCTTTATCGCTGCAGAGTAGCTTAACTTTAGCACTGTATTCACTTTAACACTGCAAGAACACGATTGGAATAATTTTGTGGTTTTTATTTGCACTAACTACTTATATGTCTGCGTTTCTTTTCCAAACGTCAAACCATATCATCCAAATTTGACCAACCTGTTCTCAAAAGAGAATCTATATTCTGGTCAAACGTATCATTGATCCGTGTTTGTCTGTTTAATTCTACAATTTTGTCAAGACTAAACAAAACAGTACTTGAATCTATTCCATACATAATTGTACTGATAAAAAAAAAGCCTTAATTGTCATGGAGATTTTGCAGTCGATCGGAAACTAGAATATTTGAATGATTATAACTTGTACTACAAACTCTATATAAACACATTACGTTCTATTTACTACACCCCCACTACTGCTAAAGTGGCTGCAATAATCATCTGTCCTGGAAGAAGATCCGGAGATCACTAATTGTGTTTACACTATAAACACTCTCAACGTCTTCGCGCTATATTCTCTGTAAGTGTTTGCGTTGTAATGGGAGCAAGATAAACATGTATAATCTGGGAAAGCTATCTCTTATGATGCAGATTGTGTATTTCGTGATTCACATGTGTGATGCCAGTGACATCCGTGTCGTAGCAACGGCACCTGTCAATCCGTACGAAGAACAAGGAATCTTATCAATCCATTGTCAAGTTTGGAAGATCACAGACTCTCACGAAATGACCATATTTAGAACTCTACATCAAACTGGGGAAACGGAACGTCTTTCCGTCGACGAGAACGTCTTGTCTGATATCGACGAAAGAATATATTTGGGAGTACGAAAAGCAACGGATGGTTCGACAATCTACTTCCTATCGATTATGGACGCTACAAGGAATGATATGGGAGAATATATATGTAAGGTGTTTAGAGTGTCAACAGCAACTGTGGTAGAGATTGCTGCTGGTAGTGTTAATATTACCAGCACGTATTTTCCATCCGATCCGACATGTGCCACAAATGGACCACTTACGATGTATGCGGGGAGTATGTTGACTTTAAATTGCAGCGTAGGGATAGGAAATCCTCCTGTTACCATCCAGTGGACACGTACTGGTTCATCTACGCCACTTAAAGCCGATCAGTTTATACAAGATAAAACCATCTACAAACAGTTAAGCTTACCACTAACTCTACAAGATACAAATGCTATATTCTTTTGTAGAATTACAAGTAGAGCGTATCCAAATAAAGTAAGGACGTGTCATATAGGACCAATCAGGGTGTTAAAGAATGATTTTACATCAACGGATACACCAATATCTAGTAATGGTGACCAAAGTATAACACAAGTTAGCATTAGTATGATAAATAAAACATCAATACGGAGTAGATGTCTTGACACCTGTTCGCCACTTAAATCAAACTTATTCTATTGGATTTTGGCAACAACTATTACTGGATTTCTGGCAGTATTCTTTCTCGTCATTGGTATTTATTTATTTGTGCGTTATTACTATCTTTATAACGACGATGAAAGACATCAACCTTTAGATAAAATTTACTCTGAATTAGAAGCTGAACAAGTGTTGTATATGAGCTTGAAAAGGGTAAAGGACAGTTATAAGGATTACGAATATGAAACGTAACTAGACGTAAACAAGAAATGTCTTTAAAAAAAGACAACGCAGTTAATAAAGAAAAGTAAAAAATAAAAAGATTGCGAGTAATATGGCTGTTATAGAGATCTATCACGTTTCTTTCTGTTCCAAACTTTAGAATAACTCATGGCTACATTTTAACGAGTTGCAGTCATGAGTTTTAGTGTTTGATTTAGTATTTGCATGCACCAATAAGCCAAATTGGCATTGGAAGTTTGCAATGCATTGTGGGTCAGCTTTTGCAGTTTTGGGAGACTTTGCCCTCTGACCTATTGTGAAAATTCAGAACAATTGTTTTTTGTGCGTACAAAATATTATCTAAAATGTTTTTGCAAGAATGAAAATAAACCCAAAAACACATTATAATTGAATAAATTAATTATTTAAATATATTTAATGATAACATTATGACAATAATAAATTAATAAATAATAATTACAGCGATTTCCGCAATATATGTCAGAGGTTAAAGTGTCCCAAAACTGCTCTCAAAAACCGGAAGTTACAATGGCGATTGGGCTTATAGCATTTTATTCGGTTACTTTTGTTTTACGAACATGTAAAAATAGTAAAAATTACTCATGTCCAGTAAAATGGGAACAGAGCAACACAATTACGTCAAATAGAACTCATTCTTGATTACATTTTTACTCAATTTGAGTACAATTTAATCAACATTGAGTTCTGCACTCATTTTGTTGGTCTGTTCCCTTTTTACTCAATATCGAGTAAGTTTTATTTACAGTGTATGCTCGTGTCAGGATTTGGAGTTAGTATCTGTGCATTTTAGACATTGGTTTGTACCTAGTAAGTTGTTGATATTTCAAAGTAGAATCTGATGTGGTATTGGGCTATTCCAGTTGAAATCCACACTACCCCTGTGGAAGATTTTGGAAATATCTTCCACAGGGGGAGTATGGAATTAGCACATCAACCAACTCTATTTGAAACACATCCTCCCTCTGTGGAAGATTCAGGTTGCATCGTTTTCAGAGGGTGTATGGAATTCAAATGGAGCTGCCTAATGTGTATATTCCATTTTGAAATTCATACTGCCCCTGTAGAAGGTATTTCCAAAATCTTCCACATAGATTTTAGATGGAATGAACCATTGCGATGGAAAGCGGTCACCAACTATGACCATAACTGATAACGGATAATAGGCAGAAAGATATGTAGTAGTGGCAAAATGCGATGTACTGTTAGTGTTATAGTTTCAGGACATACTGTACCATAAAATGTGCAACATGATAGTGGCATATGACTTTCTGTATTATTATGTATATGTTCTTGTTATCATTTAAAATCGTAAGTAACATACCCGTCAAAGAAAAGAGGAGAACCAGACACAGTAATGGCACATAATAAAAATATACATGGAAAACTACAAGATGTATATTGTCTTTATTAACCTTTCTTTAATAATTCTTTAACATTCAGACGAGAACGTGTGTTTTCTCTTGGCTCGATGACTAGTGCTAACAAATGGTTCAAAATAATCGCTCAGGAACCTGCCAATGCATGTAATTCGTATAGTGTATGGCTTCTTGTTTCAGGGCATTGCAGGACTGCATAATTCATTACCCATGATACACAGTCTAAAACACCAAGATATAAACATGTGCGACCCAGCAGACACTGCACTAGCCACACCGAACGACATAGCATTTGCTTTTGTCATTGGTTCATGATATTATTAAAATTAAAGATATATTCAAATGTATTCACGAAATTTAAAACAATATTGCTAACAATAACGGATGCGTAAATTTAACTTCCAATAACACTCATAAAGTGATGTTTATTTTATGTTGTTTCATAACTAGAGTGCCATTAACTTGAAATAAATAAATTGTATTAGGCCCTATCTATTTCCATTTCTTGTGTTTAAAACAACAATAACAGTCCGATTAAATAAATACAAATGATTATTGGAGTAACCAGCAGCACTGTCACGTAATAATATGCTCAACACAAACACCCCCTACACCCCCGACCGAACACAACACATAGATGCAAGCAAAAGAAAGTTAACATATAAACACTAAAATTAATAAAACAAGCATAAAAATTGTTAGTGGTCACCCAGAACATGTAGTCGACATTGCAACACACAACAAGTGATACAACACAGCTAACAACGTGGTTTTCCCATGCTCCGGATCTCCGGGTAAAACAATATAATCTCACAGCACACAAGCACAAGCGATTGCACACATATCATACATATACACACCCATCCCTCCCACACAACACCCCACCCCACACCCCAACACACCTATAGGACATACACAGATACAAACCACACCCATGCACCCGTCGTTGTATTCAGTTAACCAGTATGTGGAAAAACGACATTATAATAAGGCCTACAAAGATTTATCGAAGATGGCGTTTAATTTGGGTAAGCAGCGGCCAATATGTCTTGGTCTCACGCCAATTAAACTGATCACAAAATGGAGTTTAATTTGATTATAATTAAATTGAAAACCTACCCTTTCAACTTAATTTCCCAGTAGATGGGCCATCGCATCAATCAAATTGGTGTCTTGTTTTTATTTCGCCATTGTGGAATGGCTCATCGTGCTAATAAATGATATTTTGACTATTTTTATTTAAAAGCTGTAATCAATAGACAACTACCATTAAAGGTTCGGAGTTATTCATTAACGAGATACATGATTTTAGGGGTTATTTTTCTCTCCGCAAACGAGTCTATAAACTGTCAGAGAAATCGACCATGTTTTTCTACAATCCTCAATAAAATACTTTGCACAACACGGAATACGTATCGAGATGCAAGCGTTTATGCACTGTAAAAATGGTGTCTTGGCAAAAGACACTTTATGTGTCATCAATTGGGAGACATGTATCTATTTAGACACAAAGTCATGTCTCTGTACAAGATTATGTTCAAATGTAACGTCTCTTTGCAAAACACTTATTCACAAGTCATGTTTTTATGCAAAACACTTCGGGTTTCTAAGACGTGTCTTTTGTCATCAATTGGGAGACATGTCTGGCTGGAAGACGTGTCCTTGTGTCTTAGATTAGGTTTTTATTGGTTCTATTTTCTTATATTTCTATATGTTCAAGATTGCCAAGACATGTCTTACATATGATGCCATGACACCGTTTTTACAGTGTATACATTATTTTGTGGTGCCATATAGGCAGTCGACCTGGTTACCTATAATGCTAAATTTGGTTTTACGATATGATACCAGACAAATTTGAATATTGTCATGATAATTTGTAACCATTGAAGAAGATTAATATGACATCTTGGTTCAATTGAATCATGTTTGTTTTGGGCTATTCCATTTAAAATCCACACTACCTCTGTGGAAGATTCTGGAAATATCTTCCACAGGGGAGTATGTTTTTCATATGTAATTGGTCAGGGTTAATCATTTTGAAACCCATACGCCTCATATATTATAGCTATATCTTCCACAACTGGAGTGAGTATTTAAAATGGAAGTTACCCAATTGTCTTTTGTATTCAAAACTCATACTCCCTCTCTGTAAGTCTTAATTGGCTAAATCTTCCACAGGGGTAGTGTGAATTTTAAATGGAATAGCCCATTCTAGGTTGTAAGTAGGACAGTATCAACACATTTCAGTGATATTCTTCAAATTATATTATATCTGATATTTCCTGTGTTATTGGAATAACCAACATTGAGCACTTGTGCTTATTAAAGCAAACACACGTGTGAAATAGTATCAATAAAGCTGAAATTCATTTAAGTTAGCGATTTGATTATTACCAGTGGCGTACTCAGGTTTTGAAAGTGAGGGTACGGTTCTCGATTCCCCTGACTGCTAACGATTTTCGGATTATGTACTAGAACAAAGTACTAGACGGTTTGTACCTTTCAATTGCCAATAAATGAGAAACTTTCATTATTTAAAGGAGGATTTCGTGATCCTAGCATCCTCTTTTTATGACATTTTTTCAGTACATATCCACGAAAAAAGCTTATTTCCAAAATTTCAGTTGATTCCGATTTTGCGTTTGCGAGTTATGCATGATTATGTGTATTACACTGCTCCATAGACAATGCGTTGTAATTTCGTTCTGGTGCACCAGAACGAAATTCAAATTTCACGATATCTTTGCAAAACGAATTAATCTGCAAGAAATATTTTGTACATAAACATTATGTAGCCAGAGGTTTCCAGTGATATAAAAATCTCAACTTTTTTTGAGAAAAGTGGGGGGATGAGGCTGTGGATCACGAAATGCCCCTTTAATAAGGAATAACTTGAATTAAACACCTGCTTACTCCCCATTCCAGAAAAATATAGAACTATTTTTTTTGGATTAAAAAAATATCATCCGGTTTTGCCAAATGAAACATAGATTAATCTTAATCCTTTAGGTATAGTCCTAACTGGCAATACAAGTCAAATTTAAGTATTTGGTCATTTTTTGGAAACAAGGGCCAAAAACATGCATGTTAGGGTGTTTTTCAACCTTTTTCGTATTCTGTGACAATCAGGCCCGAAGACTTGAACAAAGAATTATTTCAAGTTATGCATTCTAAATTTTTGAAAACACATTTTCCAATCTTTTTCATAACCAATTAGAAAAAATAACATAATAATATTAAAATTATGAGCTAACTCTTAGCCTATACTCAAGATTTTGAATGCTTAGACTTGTGCCAAGTCTTAAAATTTTGTCACTGCAATTGTAAGAAAACACGCAAAATTGCATGTTTTTGGACCATTTTACCTCAAATTACAAAAATATTAAAATTTGACTTTTATTGCCAGTAGGACTAAAGGATTAGGATTTAACTATGTTTCATTTGGCAAAACAGGATAATATTTTTTTAATTCCAAAAAATTAGTTCTGTATTTTTCTGGAATGGGGAGTAGTAGTTTACATAAGGTGCCGTGTCAGGGTGCCTTTAAGATTCTTATACAGACTCAACAAACAATTAAAACAGTTAGTGATATTACTTAATTGTTATTGAAATGTGAATAGTAAAACATAAACCTAAATCTTGGTATTTTACACGGAAAGTAAAATATGTAAGTCAAGAATCGGTAATTAAAACGTGAACCTTGCAAGCAATTGATTTGTTTCCAGTCTGCAATGATAACTTGTGTTCATTCAATATAAAGAGTCAAAATTAACACATTCTGACACATATTAAAAAGCAATAAACGACTGTGTTTAAGTAGAACGATTCTATTTTATAGGCAACAATTAGATAACTGTGAACTCATGGTTTCTCAAAAAGAAAGTAATTTTTCCATTCTAGCAACTTAAAGTATATTCAATGAGGTAAGTATTATTACAAAACAAGACAATAAAAATAATGATCTGCTTAAAATATCATATCTGTGTATTTGCATGGGAAGTACAAACAACTATCTACTGCTGACATTGGTGTTGATGAAGCAGCTATCTACTGCTGATGTGTTAATGAAGCAGCTATCTACTGCTGATGTGTCAATGAAGCAGCTATCTACTGCTGATATTGGCGTTGATGAAGCAGCTATCTACTGGTGATATTGGCGTTGATGAAGCAGCTATCTACTGCAGATACTGGTGTTTGTTAAGAGGCATTATCTGTTATTTTGGAGAATTTTTTAAAAATGTTTGCCACGGTCAAAAAATGGATTTCCTTTAAACTTTCATATTTGATGCACCTTGACCTGAAACAAACACACATGAAATAAATTTGGGGAAAATATCTCCGTTGCCATGGTAACAGCCAAATTTTCATTTTATGCCTATTTTCACAATTTTTGCGTTTTTCAGCAGTCAATTTGTCAAGTTTTGAAGCCAGTGTTACTAATATACACAATATATATATACTGTTTTCTTTTATAAGGTATGAATAGGTCAAACCTTAGATGCCGCATTGAAAGTATAAAAATAATCACCAGATGTCAGGGTGGGTTATACCATTTATTTGAAATAGGGGTGTTTTTCATTTTTTTCAAAGTATGAAAATATACCAACTTTGTATAGCTCATAAACCATATGGTAGTGCTCCGATTTCAACATCGACCACAGCATGTTGAGATGATACATTGATCTTATGAAAAATTTACATTTGAGCTTGGGGAAAAAACATCTGTTTATACAGTGTTGCCAGACATTTTCCTATTTTTTCGAAATTCAGCACAAGTCTCACCTTAAGTTAAATGATGTGAAAATGAAACCTCACCCTTTCAAGGAACATTTTTGGAAAGAAAGTTAATTTCATATCAAATTTGATCAGTTATTAGGTCAGTGTTGTTCCAAACCACATGGGTGTTGCCAAAATCGGGGTTTAATTGTAAGATATGGACATTTTTCAGCTTTTTCAGCTATTTTTCAGTCTTAAAAATACCAAAATACAATGACATGCATTCCTAAAATAAAGATGTGAAAATGAAACATCGACCTCATCATGTTGAGATGATACATCGGTCTTATGAAAAATTTACATTTGAGCTTGGGGAAAAAACATCTGTTTATACAGTGTTGCCAGACATTTTCCTATTTTTTCGAAATTCAACACAAGTCTCACCTTAAGTTAATTGATGTGAAAATGAAATTTCACCCTTTCAAGGAACATTATTTAGAAAGAAAGTTAATTTCATATCAAATTTGATCAGTTATTAGGTCAGTGTTGTTCCAAACCACATGGGTGTTGCCAAAATCGGGGTTTAATTGTAAGATGTGAATATTTTTCAGCTTTTCTCAGCTATTTTCCAGTCTTAAAAATACCAAAATACAATGGCATGAATGCAATAAAGATGTGAAAATGAAACATCGATCTCATCATGTTGAGATGATACATCGGTCTTATGAAAAATTTACATTTGAGCTTGGGGAAAAACATCTGTTTATACAGTGTTGCCAGACATTTTCCTATTTTTTTCGAAAATTCAGCACAAGTCTCACCTTAAGTTAAATGATGTTAAAATGAAACTTCACCCTTTCAAGGAACATCTTTTAGAAAGAAAGTTAATTTCATATCAAATTTGATCAGTTATTAGGTCAGTGTTGTTCCAAACCCCACGGGTGTTGCCAAAATCAGGGTTTAATTGTAATATGTGAATATTTTTCAACTTTTCAGCTATTTTTCAGCTTTTTCAGCTATTTTTCAGTCTTAAAACACCAAAATACAATGACATGCATTCCTAAAATAAAGATGTGAAAATGAAACATCGACCTCATCATGTTGAGATGATACATCGGTCTTATGAAAAATTTACATTTGAGCTTGGGGAAAAACATCTGATTATACAGTGTTGCCAGATATTTTCCTATTTTTTTGAAATTCAGCACAAGTCCCACCTTAAGTTGAAAATGAAAGTTTATTAGAAAGAAATTTACTTTCATATTAAATTTGATCAGTTGTATAAATGGTCAGTGTTGTTCCAATCCACATGGGTGTTGCCATAATTAGGGTTAAATAGCGAGATGTGGTTATTTTCAACTTTTTACAAGTTTTAAAAATACCAAAATACCATGGCATGCATTCCTTAAAAAATATGTGAAAGTGTAACATCAACTTCACCATGTAAAATGATACATATTTGGTCTTATGAAAAATTTACACTTAAGCTTTGGGGAAAACATATGTTTATACAGTGTTGCCAGATATTTTCTTTTTTTTTCGAAATTTAACACAAGTCTCACCTTAAGTTAAATGATGCGAAAATGAAACTTCACCTTCACAAGGAAAGTTTATTAGAATGAAATTTACTTTCATATTAAATTTGATCAGTTGTATAAATGGTCAGTGTTGTTCCAAACCACATGGGTGTTGCCATAATTAGGGTTTAATAGTGAGATATGGACATTTTCAAATTTTATAAGTCTTAAGGGTTCAAATAGCGACGTTTTCACATATTTTTGTGGACCTGAGAGCACATCAGACATATATTGAAATTTGCGATATAATACAAATTTTATGGCAAATGATTAAAATTTATATTTTGAAATTTAACAGATCTCAAAAGTAAATTGTATAAATCTAGTGATATGTACTTTAAAATGTGTATGTAGCTGGAATGAAAAGCCGTCCATCATATGAAAATTTGACCTTTCGTATTGAAGATATAGATTTTTTCATCAAAACACCTAAAATGTAGGTCTCTTGGGAACAAATCTGGTATATCTTCAATATGAAAGGTCAAATTTTTTAATTAACATTAATTAATTGATTAGTGGTCGGCTTTTCATCCCAGCAACATACACTTTAAGTACACATCATTAGATTTATTAAGTTAACTTTGAAGACTGTAATATGTCAAAAAATTAAAAAAAAATTCAATATACATAATTTACCCTAAAATTGTTATTGTATCGCGAATTAAAAAAAAAATCAAAATTATTTTATATCAGAAGGACATTCCTCATATTCAAAATGCAATTTGGTATGTCTGGTGTGCTCTCAGGTCCGACAAAAATATTGTTCAAAGGTGGGTGACGAACCCCTTAAAATACAACACAGAAAACATCAAACATGTATACTTTAAAATATACATAAAGGCCATAATGTTTTTACCAATACACATACTAGCTAGGCTAAAATAAATTAAAATAACATAAGATTGTTATATTTATACAAAAAGATGCATATAAGAGTAAGATAATGTTTAAATTACGCCTACCCCATATTATTAAAGCACACATCCCAACTATACTTACAAACAAGATATGGGAAGAAATGGGCAACAAACTAGTTCCAGCAAATGTCTCGAAAGATATGAGAATAGTCAAAGACAATGCACAGAACCTTTTCACAGCCAGACAAATTAATGTCCAGTTACTTTTCCCGAGAGGAGCTCGCAGGAGAGTCGAAAGTATGACATTTAAAGTCATGCTGAAGACGAAATGACCATTGAAATGTTGCAGTGATATTGTTGCTAATTCTCTGTCATTCAAGACTGAAGGAGATGTATATGAACACTTTTGCAGATACTTGCAGGGTTAAAGCAAAATAAAAAATCACCAAATGTTGATAAAAGTTGTCTGAGGAAATATGCGTTTCAAGTAGAAAAAGAGGACTACTGGGCACAGTATACCTATGACATGACCCCGTACGGGGTTCTCCCTGGTTAAAGGTATATACGGGGATGTGCCACGGTTTTGGGGGTTCCTTAGCAATTTTGGTATGTCGATTGGTGGGTTTTCAGTGGAGACAATACGCTAAATTGGGCGCATTAAGGCAAAAGTGCCCATAAAAGCTCCAAATTAGGACAAATTTGTGTGCTTTTTGGGTGTTTTTTGTGAAAAATTGGAATACTATAGCTATAACTTTAACAAGGTGTCATTTTAAAATTGAAAATGTATCCACATTTCACTATTTTATAGTGGCATCATCAATGTGGTTTATTCATGGCAGCGATTTAAACAATATAAATCCTAAAGTGAGACATACGTTGAATTTTGAATATAATGTGATAATATCTAGCAATACTGTATAGAAGGAAATATTTTCCGAACTCAAATTTAAAATTTAAATTCACATACTAAGTGTTCTTAGGTTAATTTTTAACCTTAATATTGCGTTCATTCCACAATAATTTTAAGGATGTGTACTATTTTTAAGACTTGTAAAAAGCTGGAAATATCTAAATTGTTATATTAAACGCCAGCTATGGCAACACCCACATGGCTTAGAATAACACTTCAAATTAACTTTCTTTCTAAAACTTAGGGCGAGACTTGTGTTGAATTTTGAAAAAATAGGAAATATCTGGCAACACTGTATAAACTGATGTTTTACCTCCACCCCATAATAACTTTTTTCATAAGGCCAATGTATCATCTCAACATGACGAGGTCGATGTTTCTTTCAATATTATAGAAATGCATTTTGGTATTTTTTTTATGACTTGTAAAAAGTTGAAAAAATCCACACCTCACAATTAAACCCCAATTATGGCAACACCCATGTGGTTTATCTGGCAACACTGTATAAACTGATGTCTTACCGATCAAAATAACTTTTTCATAAGGCCAATATATCATCTCAACATGACGAGGTCGATGTTTCTTTCTTTATTATAGAAATGCATTTTGGTATTTTTATGACTTGTAAAAAGTTGAAAAAATCCACACCTCACAATTAAACCCCAATTATGGCAACACCCATGTGGTTTATCTGGCAACACTGTATAAACTGATGTCTTACCGATCAAAATAACTTTTCATAAGGCCAATATATCATCTCAACATGACGAGGTCGATGTTTCTTTCTTTATTATAGAAATGCATTTTGGTATTTTTATGACTTGTAAAAAGTTGAAAATATCCACTGATTCACAATTAAACCCCAATTATGGCAACACCCATGTGGTTTAGAACAACACTGACCATTATAACTGATCAAATTTGATATGAATAAAAACTCTCTTTCTAATAAATGTTCCTTGAAAGGATGATGTTTCATTTTCACATCACTTAACTTAGGTGAGATTTGTGTTGAATTTCGAAAAATAGGAAAATGTCTGGCAACACTGTATATACAGATGTGTTTTCCCCAAGCTCAAATGTAACTTTTTCATAAGACCAATGTATCATCTCAACATGCTGTGGTCGATGTTGAAATCAGAGCACTACCATATGGTTTATGAGCTATACAAAGTTGGTATATTTTCATACTTTGAAAAAATTGAAAAACACCCCTATTTCAAATAAATGGTATAACCCACCCTGACATCTGGTGATTATTTTTATACTTTCAATGCGGCATCTAAGGTTTGACCTATTCATACCATATTAAGAAAATATTATATATATATTGTGTATATTAGTAACACTGGCTTCAAAACTTGACAATTTGACTGCTGAAAAATGCAAAAATTGTGAAAATAGGCCTAAAATTGAAATTTGCCTGTTACCATGGCAACGGGGATATTTTTCCGAAATTTATCCCATGTGTGTTAGTTTGAGGTCAAGGTCCATCAAATATGAAAGTATAAAGAAAATCCGTTTTTGACCGTGGCAACACTATTCTCAAAAATAACAGATAGTTCCTCTTAAGCAGCTATACTGCTGATATATTGGTATTGATGAAGTAGCTATCTACTGTTGATCAATCTACTGTTGATATTGGCGTTACTGCTGATATTGGTATTGATGAAGTAGCTATCTACTGCTGATATTGGTGTTGATGAAACGGCTATCTACTGCTGATTTCAGCATTGACGAAGTTGCTATCTACTGCTGATATTAGTATTGATGAATTAGCTATACGTATATTGCCGATTTCAGTATTAATGAAGTACCCAACAGACACAAATATGTTCTTAAAACGTTATAATAATGTTATAATGACGTTTTAGTTTTATTCCAAACGTTTTGATAACATTTAAATGAATGGTTATATGAACGTCATGAAAACGTTTTTAAAACTTTGTATATGAAAAACACTACAACAACATTTTACAAATGTTGTCAAAATTTTATTGTAAAATTATTGACAAACATTTTTGCTAAATATTTTTAGCTCGTTAATAACATTATATTAAAAAGTTTTGAGTCTAGTTTCCAAAAGTCTATTTGGAACGTTATTAAAAACATTTTATATCCTTTATATAAACTAGTAACTAGTATCTACCGTGTTTTTTTATATTGACGATTTACCTTCCCATTTCTGATATTGGTATTGATGAAATAGCTCTCTACTGCTAATATCGGTGTTGATGAAACATGCAGCTATCTGCTGATTTCAGTATTGATGAAGTAACTCTCTACCGTTGATATCAGTGTTGACGACGTAGCTATCTACTGCTGATATGGGTGTTGATGAAGTAGCTATCTACTGCTGATATTGGTATTGATGAAGTAGCTATCTACTGCTGATATTGGTGTTCATGAAGTAGCTATCTACTGCTGATACTGGTATTGATGAAGTAGTAATCTACTGCTGATACTGGTATTGATGAAGTAGACATCTACTGCTGATACTGGTATTGATAAAGTAGACATCTACTGCTGATACTGGTATTGATGAAGTAGCCATCTACTGCTGATATTGGTATTGATGAAGTAGCTATCTACTGCTGATATTGGTATTGTTTAAGTGGCTATCTACTGCTGATATTGGTATTGATGACGTACCGGTAGCTATCTACTGCTGATATTGGTATTGATAAAGTAGCTATCTACTGCTGATATTGGTATTGATGAAGTAGCTATCTACTGCTGATATTGGTATTGATGAAGTAGCTATCTACTGCTGATTTTGGTATTGATGAAGTAGCTATCTACTGCTGATTTTGGTATTGATGAAGTAACTATATATTCCTGATGTTGGTATTGATGAAAAAGCTATCTACTGCTGATATTGGTATTGACAATATAGCTATCCACTATAGGTGTTGTTGAAGTATCTATTGCTGATATGGGTATTGATAAATTAGCTATCTACCGCCTTTTTTTATATTGACGAATTAGCTATATGTCAAAATGTGTCCGTATCAGGTCGAATACGATATTGGAATAATAGAAAGCAATGTAAAATCAAAAATGGTATTCCTGATTATACATGTTTAGAAACATTTTTCCGGCAAGTGACTCGTGTTCATTTCCTTTTCAATGTTTTATATAAATTATAGAATCAATAAAAATCATTATTATCTTTTATATTATGATATATATAGAGTCAAAGTATACTTTTTGATTTCCATGGAACAATTTTTTCAGTGATGATGATATCAATTGTCAACAATCAAACATTTAATTATATTCATGTGGAATGTTCTTTCTTTAAACACACTTGTTCGGATTTCTTTAAAATACTGTTTACTCCATTCTGCCATAGAGCATTAATGGGCTATTCCCGTTGAAATCCATACCCATATGGAAGACATGACCTTTATCTTACACACAGGGTGTGTGAATTTCAAATGGAGTCACCTATTTAGGTATAACTTCATTTGAAAATCACACCCCTGTGTGGAAAATTACGATCATGTATTTCATAGGGGGTATGGAATTCAACTGGAATAGTCCAATTTAAGACAAATGGTAATTTGCATGAGAAAAAAATCCCCTTTGCAACTTATAATAATATATTTTTGATAAGAATGTGTGTTCATCTAGAATCTGCTCAAGGTTTTTTTTCGGTGTTGTTCACTTTGCTTTTACACAAAGCATTTCGACATGAAATTGAACAGATCTACCATAAACCTGCATATACCAGATCGCTTTGTCAGCTAGTTTCACTAAGGCATGTTATTGCTAGATGTTCCGTATAATTAGAGTACACAATGAAATTTCTAAGACGATCAAACGCAATAAAAATTTTCGTGTTGCCGTACTTTACCATCCTGTTTTGTGGAAAAATAAGCCCGTATTACATTCACTTCTCGTCACAGACTTGCCAATAATACCGCATCAACTACAAGAGATTTTAATCACTAAATATTGCACTAGTAATAAGTTCAAAATGAATTGAATCGTAAGAATCGCTTGCATTAGATTTTAACATGCAAATGTCATTGTCCTTTTATTAATAAGCGAGCACCCACGATAATATGTAATCCTTCAGTAAAACCAAAGAAAATCTTAATTTAATCCGATGCTTGCCTTATCATTTCCCAATTGTATAGTAGAAAGGTTAGTTTCTTCTTCTTTTGCGCTAGAAAGTGCATCTGCAGGCCTTGGGTTGTTTTCCGTGTAAATACATTACGGCAATGTACTACATATGACACGATGTTAAGATCGATAGGTGTTAGCGTCGAATTGCTGCTTTCACCCTTAAGAAAATACCCCTAATGCCTTACACGCAGTTATACAAGGTAGTCTGCACATACAAAATTTGTCAAATTTTCAATTTTACCAAATTTGATATGTTATCTACAGAAAATACGTCACCCAAAATATGCATGTTGGTTCGCGTTTGAATGTATTTATAGTGTAGATTTATAATTTTAAGATTGAAATAAGAATTTTTAAATGAATTTATAATTATGGTGAAAAATATGTGAGCAGGAGTGTCGTCTGCAAGATTTTGGCGCGTAATGGGATAAAAATAACAGCCATCGCTTCGACGTGATTTTGTTGTTATTGTTGCAGCTTACGTGTTCTTCCTTTAAGCAAAACACGTTACCACATTAACATACCTATGAATAAACAATATTGCGCCAGATAAATGGTAATCATTTTAATATTCTTCATCGATCTTGTCTGTTCTGTGCAAAACTTGCTTTTAAAGGCACAGGGGTGATACGTGGCTCCTAGTATGGTTGGCCTCAGCGGTGTTGGTACCGAACTGGAGGGTTAGTAATTCAACTAGGGTACTTGTTCTATATAAGTCTATGGAAATTTTCACCATTAGAAGGGTGAACAGCCTCCTCCGATAACCGAGCAACTTGCTTTTAGAGGCATTATGGCGACATTTGGCTAGTGGTGTGGTCTCGACACCAGTACTCATGTAGGCTAAGAATTCGACAATGATGAGATGCTTGTTGGTCTATATAAGAATTATACCGAGATGCTCATTGCTTTAGTATTACCAAGGTGAACAGCCTCCTATAGTGTAAAGTACTCAGGGGATAGCGTATTATGTCATGCAAAAGTTCATCATGAATATTGAATGCGTTAAACTTAACATAGCTTACGGCAAATAGCACTAGCGCGGAATCAATTTGTTCTCAAGAGACTTAATTGCGCGTTTGAGTCGGGTACTTATACACTGGTAAGCGTAAGAATTGGCTTACCCTGCGTGGATTATGTACCTCATTATACTCGCCTTCTTTTCGTCCCTCGTGTATGGTGCGTATGTCAGCACTGGATGATATACAAGACACAAACGTTATTTCATCAAGTGACGAAGTCTGGATCACACAACTGTTTCTCTACGGCTAATATTTCATTAATCGCTGGATATGAACAACAACTCACCGATATGAACAACTGTTAAGGCGTGTGTAACACATCATAGGTCGTTAATATCATCAGTTGACAGTTTTACCATCGGATGCAAACACGCCTTCTCTGTGTCTCCTAATTCAATTACAATGTCATAGTGGTCAACTGTACTACTAGCGCTTGTTTGACCAATGGTACAAGTGGATTACAGCTTTCATCAAATTGAATTACAGCGTTTATGTTGTACAATATTTACGATTACGAAGAAAGATTTTGTGATTATGTTCTTTGACCTCGTGTCTAATTGAATTGCGACGTCAAGTTGGACATCCTTTTTTGCTGCAACATTGGACAGTGCTTGCGGACAGTGGATTGCAGATTTCTCCGAATTGAAATGCAAATAAATAATGTTTCATCAACTTTCTAAGTTATGGTCGCAAATGCTGCTTAAACCCTTCTGATAACTACCGGCAAAGAAATGACACTTAGATTGGCTTGAGGCTGTTTATGTACTTAATAGTAACAAATAGTAGGCAGACTTTTGCTGTTTACTTTTAACTATATTTTTAAATGCGGATCGATTAATTGGGCACATCGTCTTAAAACCTATATGTATTGGAGCATCTAGGTAACTACGTTGAACCCAGCCATTACTTAGTACAATTGGTACTACTGGTAAACCAAGTAAGGACTCGGTATAGACGTCTTAAGTGTCATTAGCACTTTTACCGTCCCGATTGAAAACAGTGGACACGTTCTGGTAAATTGAACATAAGGCTGTGCTACACATCTGATATTATGCTTGTAAACACAATGATTGGAATTAATAGACCAAGTTTAAGTATGGATAACCTGTTCTGTTTTGTGTCAGTGCTAGTTGCATGTTTTGGTGTAACATATACCGAAACAACCATCAGGACAACTGCGCCAGTTAGCCCTGTCGAAGAAGGGGCCATACTCTCCATACATTGCGAAGTATTTAGCCTTGAAGAAAACCATCAAGTCGTGCTCTACAGGTTAAATAATGGCAAAACTACTACATTATCTTATGGCGAAGGAGTTGCTCATGATGTGGACGAAAGAGTCTTTCTTGCTGTGCGGCAGCAGATTGATGGCTCTACCGTGTATTTCTTATCTATAATGGATGTCAGTCGCAACGAAGGTGGTGAGTACTTCTGCAAGGTAATGAATGTCGCTGCCATTATGCCATCAAGTACACCTGTATCATCTATATCGTTAGACGTCACCTTTTTTCCTTCTGATGTCGATCCAGTCTGTTCGCCAAAGGAACCACCGGTTGTTAATATAGGTGACGTGATTACGTTAAACTGTAGTTCGGCGAAGGCTTACCCTACCGTTGCGATAGGCTGGACACGTACGGGTAATGATGAGTCGTTGATGTCAACACAAACTGATGTTGGAAAGCGAGTATACGCTGTGTTAAAAGTAACGGTAAGAGCATCGGACAATAAAGCAGTTTATTTATGTGGTATTACAAGTCAATCATACCCAACTCGCAAACAAACTTGTCATGTCGGACCTCTAGTCGTGTTGGGTGTTAAGGATGACGATATTGCACCTCCTACATGGCCTAAAAGTACTGAAAAAGATATTTTTAAACCTGTTCGGCCGATACACAATCCAGAACCAAAACCAAATGACCCTATTGACCTGTCAACTGAATGCAGCGATATTTGTGTAGCCTCGGAATCGTCTCTTTTCTTCTGGGTTATCGCTACTTGCGTAGCTGGAATTCTAGCTTTTGTGTTTTTAATAGTTGGTATATTTTTATTTATTAAATTCAGTAGATTACCTGGTGAAATGAATGAGACATATATTTCTACAACACACCACCCTGTTGATAAAGTGTATGACGAATTGGAAACGCGCAGACTTGAACATCAGAGTATGTATATGTCGCTAGATAAAGCACGGAAGGCGGAACTACAATCAGTTTATCCGACCTGTGAATCGTAGCAAATAGAGATTTGAATGAATAATGAGCGTGTTGGAGGATTTTGCAATGTTTCGTATAAGCTTTGGAGTGAAATGGAATATTTAACCTATTAGTAACCAAATCAGACTCGAGTTTTAAATGTCGACAATTCCTGATTAGATTATGATTAAGTTATGGAGACAGCTGTGAAAACGTGGGTTATATACATCCAAAATGGTTTAAATATTCAATGTAAACTTCTATAATCGAGGAAATGATGTCAATGAACATATTTCATGAATATAAAGAAAACAATATTTCTATATTAATCTTGCAAAATCAGAAACCGATTTGAAAAGGCACTTATAAGGTATAATAAAGTTAAACACACGTAACTGATAGACTAAAGATGCTCTTTGCGAATACAAACATGTTTTTGTTTTCGTTTTTTAGTTAATTTGTGTTTAAAGGTTAAGTATGAAGACAAATTTTTACTTAAAATTGAACCAATTGTGATAAAATCAGGTTGACAAACAAAGTTTTGTCACATACAAGGTAATATTTTGGATTGTGTTCTATATCAATATTGATATCAATGAATATTGGTATTAAGTTAATATTAACGGCTATCTACTGCTGATATTGGTATTGATGAAGAAGCTATCTACTGCTGATATTGGTATTGATGAAGAAGCTATCTACTGCTGATATCAATATTGACAAAGTAGCTATCTACTGCCAATATCAGTATTGATGAAGTAGCTATCTACTGCTGATATTGGTATTAATGAAGTAGTAATCATCTACTGTTGATATCAGTATTGATGAAGTAGTTGTCTGCTACCAGATCAGTATTGATGAAGTAGCTATCTACTGCTGATATTGGTACTGATGAAGTAGCTATATCTACTGCTGATACTGGTATTAATGAAGTAGTTATCTACTGCTGATATTGGTATTGATGAAGTAGTTATCTACTGCTGATATCAGTATTGATTAAGTAGCTATCTACTGCTGATAATGGTATTGATGAAGTAGCTATCTACTGCTGATACTGGTATTGATGAAGTAGTTATCTACTGCTGATATTGGTATTGATGAAGTAGTACTCATCTACTGTTGATATCAGTATTGATGAAGTAGCTATCTACTGCTGATATTGGTATTAATGAAGTAGTAATCATCTACTAATGATATCAGTATTGATGAAGTAGTTATCTACTGCTGATATTGGTATTAATGAAGTAGTAATCATCTACTGTTGATATAAGTATTGATGAAGTAGTTATCTACTGCTGATATTAGTATTAATGAAGTAGTTGTCTGCTACCAGATCAGTATTGATGAAGTAGCTATCTACTGCTGATATTGGTTTTGATGAAGAAGCTATACTGCTGACATTGGTATTGATGAAGTAATCTACTACTGATATTGGTATTGATGAGGTTGATGATATTGGTACTGATGCAGCAACTATATCTACTGCAGATATTGGTATTGATGAAGTAGTGAAGAAGTAGAAAAGAAGTTGCTATCTGCTGCTAATATCAGTATTGATGAATTAATCTATCAGCATTGAAGATATATGTATTGATGAAGTAACTATCTACTGCTGATATCGGTATTGATGAAGTAGCTATCTACTGCTGATATCAGTATTGATAAATTAACTATCTACTGCTGATATTGGTATTGATGAAGTAGCTATCTACTGTCGATATATCAATATTGATGATAGTTATGAAAACGTGAATTATAGACCTATGCATCCAGCGTGGTTTAAATATTCAATGTAAATTTCTATAATCGAGGAAATGATGTCACTGAACATATTTTATGAATATAAAGGACATAATATTTATATTAATTTTGTAATATCTGAACCGGGCATAATGCATTATGTACTCACAAAGAGTTTATGCATGATCGTATCTAAGAAGTTGAAATGTCGCTAATACAAAAGGGACTAATGGAGTTGAACACACGTAAATGACCGATTAAAACAACTAAAGATGCTCTTTTGGAAGATAAATATTTGTTTCACTTTTTAGTTATTCATTATAATGAAAGACAAAGATAAAAAAGACTAGTTTGCGTCTGACGTCACTGTCAATCAAATTCTCTACGATCCTTGATTGGCTAATAGCGCGTATAAGGAAGGCTGATTCGGCTGGTGCCGATCGGAGAAAAGGAATAGCAGTGAATGGCCAAAAATTACGTACTCTTACAAGGCAAAAAGCAACTTTTCTAGGCATTGTTGACATGGTGCCTTCGCCAAAGAAAGTTTCCTACTATTAAGACCTAACTTTTGAGATGGTTTGTATGTTGGATGGTGCAAAATTAACAATAAGGCGCCCGGTTTTACCGCCGTGTTCAGCAACGCATATCATCACGACACTTGTAAACAAACCGTGCTCGGAGTTTGATCGACAGATGACGTCAGACGCAAAATAGTCTGTTATTATCTTTGTCTTTCATACATATTTTAAAGGTTCGCGTATGAAGACACAATTAAAACTGAAGCAATTGTGATCAAATCGGTCATGTTGACAAGCAAAGTTTTTGTTTATAAACAAGGTAATATTTTAAATCAGTTTTAGTGATATTCATAACGATGAAATAACTAAGTAGCTACATACTGAACATTTTGGTATGATGAAATGACTAATTACATTACGAAGTAGCTATGAAGTATCTATATCTACTGCTGGTATCGGTATTAAAAAGTTCTATACTACTGCTGGAATTACTGATATTAGTATTGATGAAGTAGCTAACCATATACTGCTGACATCAGTATGAATAAGGTATAGTTATCTACTGTTGATATTGACGAAGTAGCTGATATCAATATTGATAAAGTAGCTATCTACTGCTGATATCAGTATTGATAAAGTAGCTACATATTGCTGATAGCAGTATTGAATGAAGTAGCTACCTACTGCTGGTATTGGTATTGATGAAGTCGCTATCTACTGCTGATATTGGTATTGACGAAGTAGCTACCTATTGCTGATATCAGTATTGATTAAGTAGCTACCTACTACTGCTGATATTGGTATTGATGAAGTAGTTACATACTGCTGATATCAATATTGATGAAGTACTATATCTCTACGTAATTGGTATAGATTAAGTTTCTAATATCTGCTGATAGTACTTATCTACCACAATCAATATTTTATTGCGTTTAATTAGAAAATATATATGAAAACCAATTATTATAATTTCAAAAACATTCAGGGTTTTAGTAGCTATCATGTTTAATCATGTTAATTGCCAACATACGTTTTTTGGTATTGTTCTATGTACCGTCCCTGTTGTGATGTCAACCATACGATTAACATCAACCTGTACATTATACATTATAGACCTTTTTGTCTATATCCCATTATGCACTATTCCAGGGGTCCCCGGGCAATATTATCATGTCTGCGCTCGCCTTGAATGTCGCACTCCTGGACACTGCATGACGGGATACCGTATAGAGTCTATTGAATCATGGATGGTGGAGTAACTCTGCTGTTCATGATAGATTGATACCAGCTTGTTGCAGTTATTAATTTTGAGATTGACTTGATTGTCGGTTCATGGTATCGCTCACGCAGTCAATGAGCTGATTGGCATGTTTGGGTTCTTCTTCTGATGTCAGAAAATACAGAACTATTTTTGCTTTGCATTGAAATATATATTTTCTGTTTTGAAACATAGCTTAGTCTTAATCCTTAAGTTTGTCCGAAGTAGGATGAAAAGTTATGAATTCCATTGTCAATAATATTTGTAGACAAAGTGCCAAAAAGTGTTATTGCTAATTAGTTCTTTATTTTTCTGACATTTGAAATATAGCATTATATACAGGTAACATGTAGACACACGTATATATTTTAATTCCTGGAATTGTGAAATCGTTTGAAGTCTCTGCGCTTCAATTTAATCACGCTATGTGAACGGCACACTATACATGTAGTAGCGCCGCCAACATGAAATCTAACGTCAACTGAATATTAAAAAACTGGTGCTTGTTGTCTCTTTATCTGATGTTTTGAAAGATTAAAATAAAAGTCTTTTATAAAAATTCATGTATATCTTCAATACGAAATGTCAAAATTTGCAATTGATGGTCAGCTTTTCATCCCAGCCACTGCAAAAATAGTGTTTAGAAAGTGAAGGCAAGAATGTATTTAGAAACGTTACGTTTAGAATATGGATGTCAGATGTTTAGAAATTAAACACCATTAAATTAAACAACATAACTTCAAAAATTTGACACATGATGTTTAGCTTCTAAACGTGTTTACAAAGTGAAGGCAAAATTGTGTTTAGAAAAGTGTTTAATTCCTAAACAGTGTTTTTGCAGTGTACACTTTAATAAGTACATATACTTACAACGTTTACTTTGTATTATATCACTAAATTAAAAAATATACACATTCGTATTCAGAATGCAATTTGGTGTGTCTGGTGTGCTCACAGGTCCTACAAAAAATAATGTGCAAACGTCGCTATCCGAGCCCTTAACAAAGTTGACTTTATAGCTGACCTACTGGTGATGTACGTCTAATCGTTGATCAATTTAATGCTTGCAGATTGGGCTATTTCAGAAATTAAAAGCACCCCCTAAAGAAAACATGGGATTCCCAAACTTTTTCCCCAATTTTGTTCTGGGAATTCCCCCCAAAAGGTCATAATTTTCACAACCCTAAAGAAGACATGGGAATTCACAAGAAAAAGACACAATTTTATTTTAGGCTTTGAAATTCCCAAATATTTTGCAAATATTTGCCTGTCTTCTTTAGAGACACTGGGAATTCCCAATTTTTTAATCATTTTATTGTCAAAATGGGAATTCCCATTTTTTTTGATAACATTTTGGTCTGGGAATTCCCAAATATTTATGGTACAAACTTACATGTCTTCTTTAGGGGGGCGCCATTAATTTCTGGAATAGCCCATTATCCGAGTTAAGTTACTATAAAGGCAGATTTGATTCACAAACGTGCTAACCTTACTTGCTTTTATTAAGATTTGATTGCTCTTGTTATGTGTTAATTATTCAATCACTGAAACCTTTTAATTTATGCTGGTTTTTGTTTTATTTTAAGCATCATAATAATCTTATCTTTAAAAACCAATTGATCTCCGTAGCTGTAATGTGTTCCAAAGAGTTAAACCATAATGTAATTTATATTGACATATTTTTGAGCTTTAATTAATAAATATGTTTTATTGTACAAAACAACAAACCGTTTCCACTTTTCGGTTATTGTCTTTATTACTTTCTTCATTGCTTGTGTACGCAAATGAAGCACTAAAAATATCACAATAACAGGTCCCGTCGCAATCATAACATTTGATGAGGTATGTGCCCTGATTTTGATGATGCATGTGCCCTCTTTTTTCGAGATCACGTGATGCGGTTTAGCTTGCTTAGCCAATAAGAGGCCACAATTTCACAACCTGATTTATTCAGGCAATCATAATTCACTTCCACATTCACATTCCACAACGAGCAACAGCTAGCTCCGTCGTTGAAAGAATTGTGATATGTACCGGTATACACTCCCTTTCATTTATAGTCTACGCCACAGCTGAAAAGTTTTTTTGAAATATTACGTGGACTGTGCAAAAGGTTTGGTGATAGTTTTGCTGTCGAGTTTCGCGTTCTAAACCATTTATAAAGCAACCAATCAAACCGTGGCACAAAACGCTTTACAGTAAATGTTTTAATGTCAGATATTTAAAGGGTCTGTAAATCGTATATAAAACGTTTTAATAACATTCAAAAGCATTTTTGAGAATGTTACCAAATATTTGCAAGAATGTTTGCAATAAAAATTTGACAATAACATTTTGATAACATTTTTAAAAGGTTGCAGCCGTTTTTCACACAAAACGTTTTTAACGGTCTTATAACCCGTCATTTAAACCCGAATGTAAGTTCCATGCGTACTGGGAGATTCAAATACTATTCAAATTCAAGCTTTCAACACAGAGTGGACATCTGACGAGAGTTGTAGGATACAGCCCAACTATACACCAACCCCCACACACCGGCACCCATCACAATCCATCCACCCACTCACCCCCACACCCACCCCACCCCCACACCAACTAAAATTAATGTTAAGGCTCATCTTTTCGATATATTTCGAAAGGTTTTGAAAATGTAACACAAAATGTAATGGAATATGTCACCATTGATACGCACATCGCTACTGCACTTGTTGGACTGGTGCGCAGCAGTATTATGCCATGCCGGGATGCCATGCAGCCCCATGAAATATTCGTGTCGTTGGACCGATGCAAATTGGCACGCCAGTGTGGTCTCTCCATAAACTGGATGTCCAAATAGGACAATCTGCTTTTTTGTAATATTAAGGGCTGGGGTATGAACGTTTGGACAGTATTTATTTTGGGACATTAGAGCAGATCAGACATATCGAATTGCATTCTGATTACGAAGAATGTCATTCTGATATCAAATAATTTTGAATTTTTGAAATTCGCAATTTAATACACATTTTATGGCAAAACATTAAAAATTGATATTTTTGATATTTAACAGTACTTGAAGTAAACTTTATAAATCTGATGATTTATACTTAAAGTGTATGTAGGTTGGTTGAAAAGCCGACGATCAATTGAAAATTTTGACCTTTCGTATTGAAGATATGGATTTTTTTCCCCAAAACACCAACAAAAAAAAGGTCTTTTTGGGAAAAAATCCATATCTTCAATATGAAAGGTCAAAATTTTCAATTGACCGTCGGCTTTTCCTCCCTGCTACATACACTTTAAGAATATATCATTAGATTTATATAATTTACTTCGAGGACTGTTATATATCAAAATTCGAAAAATATCAAATTTTTATAATTTGTCATAAAATTTGTATTATATTGTGATTTTCAAAAATGAAAATTATTTGATATCAGAAAGACATGCTTCGTATTCAGAATACAATTCGATAGGTCTGAGGTGCTCTCATGTGCCACAAAAAATACTGTCGAAACGCAATAAACGCTCATTTTAGATCCCTTAAGAGACTTGTATTTTAAATGTATGTTATGTGATGTGGGTCATATTGTGGAGGAGATGTGTATTGTGGGGGTTGGGTGGGATGGAGGTGTGTCGGTGGGGGTGAGTGTATGTTTGAGACGGGGTGAGGTGGGGTGTGTGTGTTAAACTATTAAAAATAAAAACTGTTAAAATACACTTTTTCACAATGTTGATGCCCTTTGATTGGATAATATTGAAATAAATGTATTTGAAATCTGATTTGGGTGATAGCCCATTTCGATCGCATGACGGTGCTTTTGCACATATCTCTAATAATGATACAAGGCGAATTGTCTATTGTGTCATTACTCACCTCTTTTGACAACTGCATGTCCAGATCATTTTGTTAAGTAATGTGTTACATGACATGTTATGACCATGTTACGACCACCACGTACTGGAGCAATGCTCTTGGAACATCGCAGGTGCTGAACAGCATCTGTTAGCTGTGTACTGATATATTTTTAAAGTCGCCTTAACTTTAACCCTGGAAGTATGGACACTTTTGTGAGCAATTACAGCTAAATTGTTGATCTAAAATATACAAAATTACTGCTACTGGTCCCAAATATCTGGTAGAGTTTTCATTGGTAAACTAGAGGAATCTCTCTCTAAAATTGTTGATATCAGTCATAAGTTTAAAAGCATCATACTTACTGGCGATTTCAACATGTGTGATAGACCGCATCAGGCATCACTTTTTAGAGATCTTTGTGAAGTCACTGATATTCTTGCCTTCCACCAAGTTGTGAACTTTGTCACTCGGCGATCTCATATTGATAAAAGTAAAGGGTCTATCATTGATCATGTGTACATTAATACCCCTGACACTCTTCAGTCACTTAATTCATTGCCTGCACTGGGCAAAAGTGACCATGATATTGTTACATATAAACTTCTTTTAAACAGCCAGCAACCTCCAAAAAGCCGTCCAATTCTATTGTATCATAAACTCGATATTGATATCTTTCTTCAAACTTTAATTAATACACCTTGGGATCTATGCTTCACTGATCCACCTGATGTTGATTATGCTTGGAATAATTTCAAAGATCTTTATCTTGCTGTTGTCAACGACGTAGTGCCCAGAGCTGCGCCGAAAAACCGTAGACGCGCTCCGTGGATAACCAACGATATGATCAGGCTTGTCAGAAAGAAGCGTAGGTTGTACAAAGCTGCTATATCTAGTAATTCTACAACGAAATGGGCAAAATATAAGAACTTTAGAAATAAGGTTAAATATGAAGTGAAAAGATCTTATTCTAGTTATGTCAAATCTCTTGCAGACGATGTTGGTCAAAACCCCAAAAGATTCTGGTCTTTTGTTAAGTCTAAGAAGGCTGCTCCACCTGTGTCTTCTTTTACTTACAATAATAACACCATTACCAATCCTGCTGAGATTGCGCAAATTTTTGCCTCCCATTTTCAAGACAACTTCACTGTTGATCAGTCTGCTTATGACCCAAATGATGTGATTCACAAGTGTGCTGACCATCCTGGTATGTTATTACTTTCGACCTTGAATACGGACGGTGCTGAGGTTCTTGAAATTCTTTCCAAACTTGATATTTCGAAGTCTCCAGGCCCTGACGGCATCAGTTCTAGACTGCTGAAATTATCTGCTCCTGTAATTGGTAACATTCTTGCTAGAATATTCAATCTTTCTGTGGCCTCGGGAACTTTTCCCCAGGACTGGAAAAAGGCGAATGTTGTGCCCATTTACAAAAAGGGTTCCAAGGACGATTTTAGAAACTACCGGCCCATATCTCTGTGCTCTACAGTTGGAAAAGTTATGGAGAGGATTGTTGCCAATAGACTTCAGTCGCACCTGATTCGGCATGGTCTAGTCGCAGAGGGTCAACACGGTTTCTGTCCAGGAAGATCGTGTGCTACTCAGCTTGTCACCATGTACCATGACTGGGCGTCCATTCTGGACGAACGCTGTCCTCCTAGAATTGATGCTGTGTTCCTTGATTAGTCCAAAGCCTTTGACAAGGTCAGCCATAGTCTTCTTCTGTCTAAGCTTCATGGATATGGTATATGTGGTCAAATGCTTAAATGGTTCACCTCGTACCTCTATAATAGAACCCAAAGGGTGCAATACCTTGGTGAATTCTCCGACTGGATTTGTGTTAGGTCTGGGGTCCCACAGGGCTCCATTCTTGGCCCCCCCTACTTTTTAATGTCCATGTTCTTGATTTTCCCTGTTTTGTTTCATCGTCTCTTCCACAGTATGCCGACGACACGGTCCTTTATAGACCTATTACATCTCCCCAGGATGAAGATATTCTTCAGAATGACTTAGATGCAATCAGGACGTGGAGTACCATCAATAGGCTTCCCCTTAATGTTGCTAAATGTGTGGTAATGCACATTACCAGATCCCACATCGTCCTCTTTCTTCCGTTAGATATCAGATGGGTGACATCCCTCTTGAAACCGTTTCTACTCATAAGCACCTCGGCGTTGTCTTGTCTTCTAACCTTGAGTGGGGTCCCCATGTTGATACTATCACTAGTAAGGCCCAACGTTTGCTTGGCTTCATCCAAAGAACGGTTGGATCCAATGACCCGGATACCATGAAGAAGCTTTTCTTTGCTCTGGTGAGACCTATCCTGGAGTACTGTGCTCCAGTTTGGGCTCCTAACAGGGAGGGTCACAAAAATAAGCTGGAAGGGGTCCAGAGAAGGTTCACCAGATACTGTTTTCCTGGTCCCTGGCAGTCTAGGCCTTCCTACAGTACAAGGCTCCAGACCCTTGAGATTCCCACCATTCTTTCTCGCTTTGATTATCTTCGCATTATGTTTGCTGTTGGATGTTTGTGGAATAAATACAATATTAGCTGGGCTGACTATATCAAGCTGAATACTCTTTCCTCCAGACAAGCAGTCAACATAGATTTCCGGCATTTCCATCGCAGCCGAACTGACGCTTTCCATAATTCCCTCTTTGTCGCATTTCCCAGGTTATGGTCCACCTTGCCAAATGATGTCTCCAGTGAAATTGTTTTTAGTTTGTTTTCTTTTTCGCGCAAAACGCGTAGTTGTATGTACCTTTATCAGTAATGTGTTGTGTGGGCGGATTTTTTTTAATCGCTTTTTTTTATATATAATATCTTTCGTCAACGGGGTTATCGGAGACCCACCTCAAAGTGATTTAGTTCGCTATTAGGGAATCCGCCAGGGACCCCGTTGACTATTGTATTTGTGTTTATTGTTTTAAGGCTTTTTTTCTGCTATTGTATGTATGTTTGCCTGGATTATCAATAAATCAAAATCAATCAAATCAAAAGCTTACATAATTTAGAATATCAAAATTTGATGAATCCAGCAGTGACGTCATCTGTATATAAAATTTTCAGTAATACGATTTTTTTAAATCAAAAACTATGTTGGAAATGTCAAGAATTTAATTAATTTGGTAAATTTGTACCAACTTTTAAAAATATTAACCAAATATAAAAACCAAAAAAAGATTTCCTAATCCAGGGTTGATAAAAGTCCGTAATTCTCAAACCCCATTAATAATAATAATAATATACACTTATAGAGCGCGTTACAAACAAAACAGTTTCTCAATGCGCTTTACAGAAAAATCTTAACTACAAGATATACTACAAATTTAAAAAGCCCAATAGAGCAAAATAAGATAAAATCAAGCAAGATTATTACAACAGAGCATAAATGCTAATTCAGAGAACAACGAAATCCCAACCACCACCAGACGTGCTTTCGCAGTGTTGAACGGGGGAGAGGCAAAAAGAACGCAAACAGCAGGCCGCGAAAACCCGGAGACACTAGAAAAACACGCCAAGTGGTTGAAGCAAAAATTAAACATTACTGACGTCTAGTTCTGCTATCTACTGAAGATAGCATATATCCCAATTCTGCTATCTACTGAAGATAACATGTATCCGTCTTCTGCTATCTACTGAAGACAACATGTGTCCTTATTCTGCTATTTACTGCAGATAGCATGTATCCGTCTTCTGCTACCTACTGCTTTCCTTATTCTACTATCTACTGGAGATAGCACATGTCCTTATTCTACTATCTACTAAAGACATCACGTACCCTTATTCTGCTATCTACTGAAGATAGCGTGTATCCCTATTCTGCTCTCTACTGAAGATAGCATGTGTCCTTATTCTGCTATCTACTGAAGATAGCACGTGTCCTTATTGTGCTATCTACTATAGATAGCACGTATTCTTATTCTGCATTCTACTGAAGATAGCATGTATCTTCATTCTGCTATCTACTGAAGATAGCACGTATCCTTATTCTGCTTTCTACTGACGATAGCACGAGTCCTTATTCTGCTATCTACTGAAGATAGCACGTATCCTCATTCTATTATCTACTGAAGATAGCATGTATTCTTATAGAAGATAGCATGTATTATTATTCTACTATCTACTGAAGATAGCGGGTATCCTTGTTCTGCTATCTACTAAAGATAGCACGTATTCATATTCTGCTATCTACTGAATATACCACGTATCCTTATTCTGCTATCTACTCAAGATAGCGCGTATCCTTATTCTGCTATGTACTGAAGATAGCACGTATCCTTATTCTGCTATCTACTGAAGATAGCAAGCGTCCTTATTCTGCTATCTACTGAAGATAGCATGCATTATTATTCTACAATCTACTGAAGGTAGCGGGTATCCTTATTCTGCTATCTGCTGAAGATACCACGTATACTTATTCTGTTATCTACTCAAGATAGCACGTATCTTTATTCCGCTATCTACTGAAGATAGCACATATCTTTATTTTGCTATCTACTGAAGATAGCACGTATCATTATTCTGCTATCTACTGAAGATAACACGTATCCTTATTCTGCTATCTACTGAAGATAACACGTATCCTTATTCTGCTATCTACTGAAGACAGCACATCCTTATTCTGCTATCTACTGAATATAGCACGTATCCTTATTCTGCTATCTACTGAAGATACCACGTATACTTATTCTGTTATCTACTCAAGATAGCACGTATCTTTATTCCGCTATCTACTGAAGATAGCACGTATCTTTATTTTGCTATCTGCTGAAGATAGCATGCATTATTATTCTACTATCTACTGAAGATAGCGGGTATCCTTATTCTGCTATCTACTAAAGATAGCACATATTCCTATTCTGCTATCTACTGAAAATAGCACGTATTCTTATTTTGATATCTACTGAAGATAGCACGTATCCTTATTCTGCTATCTACTGAAGATAGCACGTGTCCTTATTCTGCTATCTACTGAAGATAGCACGTATCCTTACCTTATTCTGCCAAATACTGAAGATAGCACGTATCCTTATTCAGCTATCTACTGAAGATACCACGTATACTTATTCTGTTATCTACTCAAGATAGCACGTATCTTTATTCCGCTATCTACTGAAGATAGCACGTATCTTTATTTTGCTATCTACTGAAGATAGCACGTATCATTATTCTGCTATCTACTGAAGATAGCACGTATCCTTATTATGTTATCTACTGAAGATAGCACTTATTCATATTCTGTTATCTACTGAAGATAGCACGTATCCGTATTATGCTATCTACTGAAGATATTACGTATCCGTATTCTGCTATCTACTGAAGATAGCACGTATCCTTATTCTGCTATCTACTGAAGACATCACATATATTTATTCTGCTCTCTACTGAAGATAGCATGTATTATTACTCTTCTATCTACTGAAGATAGCACGTATCCTTATTATGTCATCTACTGAAGATAGTACTTATTCATATTCTGTTATCTACTGAAGATAGCACGTATCCGTATTATGCTATCTACTGAAGATATTACGTATCCGTATTCTGCTATCTACTGAAGATAGCACGTATCCTTATTCTGCTATCTACTGAAGACAGCACATATCCTTATTCTGCTATCTACTGAAGATAGCATGTATCTTTATTATGCTATCTACTGAAGATAGCACGTATCCTTATTCTGCTATCTACTGAAGATAGCACGTATCACTATACTGTATACTGTTGTTACCAAACGAGAGAAAACGACGACGGCGATGAGAACAGAACGATGACGAATAAAAGGATGAAGGGGGAGAAGAAGGGGAAGGAAGGTGAGAAGAAGGAGGATGAAAAGGAAAAAAAAACACTGTCCCGTGATTATAAGAGTGAAATGCATTCTCCCCGAGGTGTTAAAAGGACACATACTTAAGTACTCTACTTACTTAACAATGTGAATTTCTTGAGATGTTTTAAGGTTCATATTACTCATAACTATTTGAATGGTGAGGCTCTGGTCAACACACGGTCAATGTAAGGTATACGAGAGGCCCTGGGTTTGGAGTAGCACATTATTAATCACCAGGATTTTAATAACTCGCTTTTACCACATCCCGGTTTTTCCTTCATAAAAGCACCCGCTTGGTGTGAATAATTGAATGGTTCTAGGTGACTCGCGTTGTCCAGTAGCCTTCCGAGATAATTAGATAATAAATCAGGATAATCGTTTATTAGAAGTCAGTTAACATGTCATACATCAAAATGTCTTATTGTATTTGACCTGGCGTGGTTAGATTCACTATGGACCACAATGGCCTCATCCCAATGGCATACTCCGATAACCTCTATTAAACACCCATAGTGCAAAGTTTGACCTCAAGTTGCAGAGTATGAGTTTTTGTACCCAAATTTTCAAAGGTCATTCAATTAATGTACAAATGTATTGGGGTTAAAGAACTATGCCCTGATAGATGAGCATGGATCCTAGTGATTATAGATGAAGAAGTCGAGATAAGTGTGTGGCGATGATCATTTATTACAAAGCGTTCCGTCCGAGTTCATAAGATGTCAAAAAGACATTGAACCATTATTAGTTTCCTTGCTGAAATTCAAATACTTTATTGCTTTCTACTGGGATATTTGTCTTTTTTTCAAAATATTTGTAAATTGTTTCCGTATTTCCATATTTCCTTTCCTAAATAGGAAACCATATATCATTTTCTCGCTGAAGTAGTAATTCTTTGCTGATTCGCCCAGATGTTTTATGTTCTATTCAGTCATTGCCACCATAAATTATATTTAATTATAATGTAAAGCGCACTGTGACGCTCCGTGAAGTGCGCTTAATAAAAGTGTGTTATTATTGTTATTATAAGATTTACGTAAATAGATCGAAAACAAAAAAAGAACATAAATATTATATTTTTAAGCTAGAAATTTTATATTTCGCTGGAGAAGTTGAATACAAAAGAAACAGAAGCAAACTTTCCATTAATTTTGCTTTATTTAAGAAAAAAAAACAGTCGATAAAAACAATACTCTTGTGTTATTTTAAAAATATGAACATGCATTAGCACACTTACCTGGTAAAGACAGAATTTTATTTTTATTCAATTAACAAATAATGCATGGTACACATAAATTGCATAATAACAAAGAATTGAATATGCATTAATGGTACATTATGGTGCATTAAAACAAATGATTGAAAACGAATGTGCATTTAAAATTGTAATTTAAGGAATTCAATTCTTAATTTCTTGTAGTAAAGCATAATCAATAACAGTTATCCTTTGTTTCTTGTGAAAAAAAAACAACTTATTCTGAAGGCGCACGCTTTTGCAAACAAATTTGCTGTGGTCGGAAGCCTCGCAATAATGAATCAACTTAACAAAAAACCCTACTATTTATTTTAATGAAAGACAAAAATAAAAGGTAAAACCAATGAGGAATCAATGAAATCTGATAAAACAACGGATTTTTTTAATGAAGACAAAAAATAAAAGGTGAAACCCATGAGGAATCAATGGAATTTGAAAAACAACGGATAATTTTAATAAAAGAGCAATAAGAAAGAGGGGTAGAGAAAATACTTCAGCAGAGTACACTCAAATGACCAATATCTCAGCTTATCCTTCATTTACGTATTATCACCCTCTCAATGCGCTCTTTCATAACTCAATATGAAATCACCAGTCTTATTTACTATAAAAATAACACCATTGAGAACTAACAAAAGTGGGGAGAAAATGATTCACGCTGCGAAAGTCAGACACCTCACAACCAAGCTGCGAGAGATAGGAAATAACAACGTAACCATGAGGAAATTCACGCCTAAAGCAATGTAATTACAAGAAGCTTGACGGGTGCTTACAGATAACCATGGTAATGCTTCATGATAACTCTATTAATGGATACCCTCTCTGCTCGTCGCATGAAGTCAAGTGAAAGGACGACAAAATATAAAATTTAAAAAAAATTTAGAATTTGATAATTTCATTGCCATATTTGGATTCTACATGAAAAATGCGTTCAAATGAGTACAAACATGCTTAGGTGTCGTTGAGTGGTTCTTTAAAAAAATCTTTGATTTTAGATTGAAGTTTTAACTTTGTATGGATATCGTATTTTAGGAGCGTGTTAACGCATTAACCCACGCTTGGCTACAGTCATTTTCCACTTGACCGTTAAAGCGCCGCAAGTACTCCTTTTCACAAGCAACTATAATAAATGATTCAGGAAGAGACATAGTCTTTGACGCTTTGTATTATTTAAACTTTATTAATGCTCATCGGTCTTTGGATGGTCCAGCTCAGCTGCAACTTAATACCCTCATAGTTCCTACGCTATAAATTTCATTCTTTCTTGAGTTGATGTCCAGTCGGGTTCAGTTACATGCGAACGGACGTCTGATTGCGGGATATTTACCGGCAGAGGTACCGTCAACCTGAAAACTACCCAGACTCATGGACACAGGCGTACAGGTGTGCAGGTGTGGTAAGGGGAAAACAAATTACCTCACGACCACTTCAGGTTGCTACTTGGCTAACGGTTATTGCGTGCCATTTATCTCAACAGTTAAAGTGTTCAGCGTTGCGAATGGCGAGCTAATATGATTAAAGCAATAAATTAACGTCACTAGTGTAGAATAAGTCGCAATTTTGAAGTCTTCATAAAACAGCGATGCTTGGATGGTGAAAACATGTTACGGTTTCCAGCTCTTGCGTGAACAAAATTGTTACAAGGAAAAAGCTTAATATGAAACGCGTGTGATGAGCAATGTTGTCGGCAATTAACGATTTGATGTGTTCATAAAACAAGTCTGTGCAGAGTGGATTTAATATTAGAAATGTAAGATTTACTACATCGGCTTCCAATTTTGCTACACATCACATCAGACAACAGTCGCATCATTTTGGTTTGACGATATAATGTGGATTGTAAACGCCTAATCATCAGAGTTTCTGTAAAACAACGTGGAACTGTAAAATCGTGTCTATCTCAGAGAGTACTTTGAAAGGTTGTAGTTGATGGCATGCTTTTAAGCTACCAAAGGCATCCGTCTGATATTTAACCTGAATTCGAAGCAATACAAACGTAAAAACGGAGCAGTGGCATATTTACAAACGTCTACATGCCATCGGTTGACTTGAGCCTTTAGGTGATTGTTTTCTGTTGTTGTTGTTGTTTTTCATGTGACAAAAGAACATTAGGTGTATGTTCAGAAACAATGCATCGATAAGAATCGTCGTATTGTGTGGAATGATATTTGTGATCCATCAATGGACAATTTTGGACAATTTATCTGCTTACTGTTTTGGATTGCCTAATTTAAATTGAACAAACAAAACTGCATTACATGGAATGACATATCAAATCTTGGATTAGTTTAACGCAAAGACCTATGTTGACGTTTCGCCGACGAAGAACAACAGAGTTTCGTACTAACATGACGTCCCTCTTGAAGAGACATCTTTGGACATTGCATCCACTTATTGTTATATCATACTGTCTTCTCCACGTTGACATTGTACGCACAGAGGAACAAATCAAAGCAACCGCACCTGTTAACCCTGTTGAAGAAGGCGGAATATTTGCTCTACATTGTCAGGTATGGAGTCTAAACCCCGGTGAAGAAGTCACCATCCTACAAAGGCTTCCCGGTGAGGTTACAAGAAGAATATCTGTTGACGAAACTCTTAAATCTGATACTGATGAAAGAATGTATTTGGCCGTACGACAACTACTCGATGGATCTTCTGTGTATTTTCTAACTATTATGGATGTAAGGAGAGAGGATGAAGGTGAATATGTATGTAAAAGAAGCTATCCGGATGACACGCGCAGGGAACCACCAAGTTCGTCTGTCGAATTCCGCACAAACTATTTTCCTCCGGATTCAGATCCGGAATGCGGTGTGATTGACATAAGCAGGGTACGCATAGGTCAGACTGTGTCGCTGACATGCAGTTCTGCTGAAGGGAACCCTTCGATTACTATCCAGTGGAGTCAAACTGGATCTAAAGTAACCTCTGAAGGCGAAACGTCCCTGCGAAACGGTAGGTTGTATTCGACATTAACATTCAAAGCAACTGTGGACGATAGGGGTTCAATATTTATATGTACTATAATAAGCAGTGCTTTTCCTGAAGAAAAGCGGACATGTCACATTGGACCTTTGATTTTGGATTACAATAGTCCAGGTTTAAGCGTACCAGATATAAAAACACACACCCAGCCATCAGATGGACCTTTGGGAACGGTACATTCACAAGATATTTTCGACACAGGATCGCTGGTTCCGCAGGAGTGCAGGACTCTATGTTTAGCTAACTCATCATCAGTAACCTATTGGACGATTGCTACAGTCGTTGCTGGGGTAGTGGCTATAATACTCTGTATTTGGGTAGTGGTGTTATTTATCAAATACAGGCACCTTAACCCAAGGACTTATAAAGCTGGTTATACCGCAGGTAGGCAACTACCAGAAGGTATCTATTCGGAAGTAGAGACCAACCGATGTAATAATAGTATGTATATAACTTTGGAAAAGAAGAAGAAGAGAGTCGAACATGGAATGCCGAGAGAGACTGCTACGCATCTGCTTCAGAAATCAGAATCATGATAAAAGAATGTTGATTATGAATATTTTGTTTTTGTTACATGTATATTTGTATACTTACTGCTCTAGATGACATCTGCATGTAAATTTGTACTTCGAAATTATGAAGAATGGAAAATAGTTATGATAATGTAATAATGTAATAATGTTTATAAATTTAAAAAGAAAACAATTAATGCGAGTGTGATGGCAGGGGCCACATTTTTCCAGTTTTAACCATTTAAATAGAAAAAAAAATTAAATGCACTTTGTGAATATTAATACACTGATCATATGATCATATGAACGAGGCGATCGTTGATTTAAGGCCAAACATGGAAATAGTACAATTCTTGGCGTTTTTCACCTTCAGAGAAAAATCGTGTACATGGGTCAGAATGACACCCTTATATCAAGCTTATAATAATTATCTCCTTTATAGAGCCCATACCCCGGCCGGTTCTTACTATTCCTCTTGTGTGTCAGCTTTATTCAGTTATTTGTCCCGATATCTGAATGTTCAACACCGCTATTTCATGCTCCTCTTCAACCCGTCTTAAGGGGGTACTACACCCCTGCCCAATTTTGTGCCGATTTTTGCATTTTGCTCAAAAATTATAGCGCATTGGGGACAAATAAGATATGTATATTACAGGGGCAAGGACTACAATTACTGGACTAGAAATTTTATTTCACCACAGACAACAGTTGTGGAGTTACAGTCAAAAATGAGGAAAACCAATATTTGATCAATAAATCAATAACTACTTGCTTTGAGTTGCTGAATTTTCAGTACAGTAGTTGTAGTCCTTGCCCCTATAATATACATATCTTACCTGTCACCTATGTGCTATAATTTTTGAGAAAATGCAAAAATAGGCACAAAATTAGCCAAGGGTGTAGTACCCCCTTAACAGAGTCTATTATGATATTTTCAAATAATTCTGAATTTTAAAAGAAAAGCCCTTTGATAAGAACAAAAAGGAGTGGTAAGAACCACATAAAATTCTATATTCGTTTACAATTTCAAGGACAACGTTTAAGTGATGAGATGAATTAATTATTCATTTTTTAATACATTTTATATCCCGTAATAGCGATTAAATTATATACCATGGTGATGTACGAGCTAATGAATTGAAAAATTGCAAGTTATATTAATATTTTATGTTACGCATGACAACCAATAATGTAAAAGAGATGAGATGGAAAAAGAGGGAGGGGTGGTAAGCGAGAGGAAAGCAAGACTTTGTCTTTATCAATTTCATCACATTGTCATGACAATTAATGGGCTATTCCCGTTGAAATCCATACACCCCTATGGAAAATATGACATTTATCTCCCACACACGGGGTATACATTATTTCAAACGGAGTGAGCCATTCGGGTAACCCCATGTGAAATTTACATGTGTGGAAGATTAAGGTCGTGTCTTCCATAGGGGGTGTATGATTTCAACTTTATTATAGCCAAATTCATCCATATCCATTATGTTAAGCTTAATTTATACTCCATCGTTGAGCAACGAGCGATTGTATTTGACCAATGAAGTAGCTCGCTTTTCCTAAAGCAACAAAAAGCGATCCATCTCCTTGCATGGCTAAAAAGCAATCGCTATCGCTCAGCGATGTAGTATAAATTCAGCTTTATCGAGTAGCTGTAAATACATATGTACTGATTCAATAGGATATGCGAAATATTGTAATTTAAAAACATTGCAACCTCGAAATAATATTACATTTGGAACACCTTTGGGGCATTGATGGTGTATTTATGCCGCTCATATTTAAGATAAGAATTTAAACATATATATAAGATTTATTCACTGTGAGATTTATATCATGGTTCTCGGTCAGGATTATGCATCTGATCTGAAAGTTAATGGAACTTTTTACTAATTACCGTAGTTTGATGATGAAAAATAACAAGAATGTTCGGTGTTGAATTCAAATTAATAAAGATGTTTGTTTATAGTACAACTGTTTCTTGTTCATTCTGTGAATTATCCGTTCACTTTCTAAGAGTGCAGCCTTGAAGCACATTATCCGTTCACTAAGAGTGCTGCCTTGAAGCACATTATCTGTGAAGTGCATGCCTGCATGAAAGCATCGGGACAGTCAGACAGACATTAAGGGGCTGTCCAATAATAATGAGACATGGGGAGGGTAAAATTGGGGGCCAAAGATATTTCGGCCAGCCAAGAGGGGGAGGCAAGCAATGTTTGTCAGGCCATTCGGAAATTTACCCCCTCCATCATAATTATTACACAGCCCCTTAGTCGAAACTGACTGCGAGCTATATGTGATCTGTCGGAAGTCGGATATATTGATTTTCAGATATAGCCAAACAAAAACAAGAATTTCTTTTGTTGCATAATTGTTTTGGAAACACTTCAAATGTTCATATCTTTGGAACTAAATATTCAATTTCAATGGGGTTTCTGCAAAATGTAGCTTTGCAAATGCTTTATATAATGATGTAAAAACTTAAAATTTAATGTGCCCGACTTCAGACTGACTTTGCTAGATCACACCACATAATGAACAACTTTGTTTTTCTTTTACAGGGGACGTCAACTTCACAAAATAAATACTCTCGCATACTATTTTGTTCATGTTTACTGTCCTTCAGAAATACTAGCATATAATTATGCGACAATTTGATTTCAAATTATAAAAAGTAAGCACATTAGAAAAAAAAATCAGATTTTATTTAAACTATTTAACAGAATTCTACTCAATTTATAATTGAAATTCGCGCAGTTCATAATTTAACAATATTCATTGAATAATTGTGCCATAGATTGTGTCTAATAGAAATTGATTTTAAACATCTTTGTCATTCCATTCTCATTATAAGTGAATGACAGAATTAACGCTGATAGACAATTTACGCTAGGATTCGCCGCCATATTTTCCTACCCTAAAATATGGTTCGCGGTGGTAATTTTCGTTCATAAGCAGTTTTAAACAAGTGTAATTGTTTTACAGTTTTTAAATTTCACATATTTTTACTTGCTATCATTATAAAGTTTTACTTACATTTTTGATTTGTATATTTCGCGCGGATATTAAAGTGCATGAAAACCGTGAAAATTAGTAAAACTCCAAAATAATTTGGTTTACCGTACTTTTTGATATTTTGTTAGATCAAAAACATCTGGAGCATGTATGGTATTAACTATTAAGGAATACTAAAGAGTTATAATTTTCTGGCAGGTAGTTTTTTATCCCTAACTTCGCATCTGCTACTTATAATTTCTCAATAAAATAAAAAGTCGCGCCTTTTTAGATTTTCCACTAGCAAAGCAAGCGGGGAAATAAAAACACATTTAAATAATATTCTCTTTTGTGCACAGTATTTTGGTTTTGCGTTTTTATAATTAGATCAAAACGCATCTGGAGCATGTGACATTATGTGATATTAAAAGATTTTCAAATTTCAAGGTTCATTAATAGCGAGGCTGTCTGTTGTTATATTACATAGCAAACATATGGCAAATTATTTATACTTACTTGCATCTTGGTTCTACCTCCATCAAATCACGTGATAAAATATATTACAATATTCATTTCTAAATTATCAAAAAACACCCAGTTTATCTGCATGTCTGTCGCCCTCTTTTTCTTTCTTTGTTTCTATTTATCGCTCTCTCTCTCTCTCTCCCTCTCATCTCTCTCCCCTCACCTCTCTCTTTCTACCTCCCCCTCCCCCTCTCTCTCTCCCTCCCCCCCCTCTCTCTCTCTCTCTCTCTCTCTTCCTCTCCCCTTCCTCACGCTTTCTTCTCCAACCTCGCTCTCCCTCTCTAGCTCTCCCCTCTCGCTCCCTCTCCCTTCCCTCACTCTTGCTTATACATTCCGCTATATCTGTTTCTCTCGAAAATTTTATCAGAAAAATCAGAGAAAATGGAGAATTTAAATTTGTGTCGATTTATAACAGTGTATAAAAGAACCCATTGTTTTCTTGTTAGATTACCCTTGTTTGTCTTCAAGCGCAAACAGCGCGGCGTTGAGATCATTTTAGAGCACTTGAAAATAATCATCAATAACAATAATCCATTTTGCGTGGTTCACCCGGAAGTTGTAAACGTACATTACTAACACGATCCATAGGTCATGCAATTACATGTATTGTGTATCAAGTATTGCCCTCCTGTTTTCTTTATCTCTTCCAGTCTCTGTGTCTCTCTTTTGTCGTACTTTTGTTTAATCTATCTGTTTGTTTTCATAAAATATTGAAGTCCATTTATTAAGGTCACTTTGAAATGAAATTTGACAAGCAATGCAACTATCGCATTTCTGTAACTAAAGTTGAAACAAGATAATGTCCTTTAATTTGATATTTCGCCCTGATTTTGACGGTGACTATTAAGGCACAACGTTTCCTTCTATCGTGAAATACTAGATCGTCCTTGTAAGTCGTAGGATTAGAAAATGCGCCAGGTTTTAAAGTGGACTTTCCTGTGTGGACTTATAAAACGTGAATCGAACAAGTCATTGAGTATTGTCCTGGTGGTACTGGTAGTCTTTTGTGCGGGTTATCCAGTCTGCCTTGGGCTGAGTCTAAGGGCGGGACGTGTACTTGAATTAGACCTATAAATATCGTGTGGATGCACAGCTCTCATTAAATGAGAACAAAACTATTTTAGGCACTCCGGTATGAAAATAACATAATATATTGATAAACAAATTGTAAGGAGCAAAATTGTTCATTACTTTGGCACTAAACTGATATAGGCCTAGACTTTAATTTCGTATTGCCCATAATATGTTTATAACACCATACAACAACACCCCCCACTATGTTTCACCCCTTCTTCCCGTTTGCCCACATAGACCCAGACTCTGGCTGGCGATAGGGCTTTTTCAACCTCGGCTCCTCGCCTATGGAACAGTTTCTCTGCTGACCAGAGGCATTACCATGACCTCATTCAAAAAAACTTTTTTAACCTTACATTTATTTTTTATTTTTTTGCTCTTTTTCTCTCTCTTTCTTTCTCTTATCTCTTTGTATCCTTTTGGTTAACATGCACTTTATCAATGCCCTTGTATGTAGGGGTGTGTTGGTGCATGTATGTGGGTATATGTCTAGGAACAAGAGTTTAAATTTCACAGCAATAGAAGTTAATCAAGAACATTAATGATTAAGCGAACATGTTGAGTTACATTTTTCAGTTTAGGAAGATGGAAGCACTTTTTTCCTAAAGTTCACTTTCTTTAATTGTTGTTTATTTGATTACATGACACGACCACACCATCCAAAACAATTTACAAATTACAATTTTAAGGTCATCGTTTAAGCAGTGAAATGAATTAATTAACTTTTAATACATTTTATAGCCATGGAGTTATATAATACATTAATAATACGATCCATAGGGCATGCAATTGCATGTATTACCCTCCCTTTTTCTTCCTAGTATCTCTTGTCCTCCGTGTCCATTGTCTCTGCCAGTCTCCGTGTATCTCTTTCACCGTTCTCTTTTGTCTTGCATCTTTTTGTATGTTTTTATATCACGTTTAAGTCCATTTATGAAGGTCACATTGAAATGACATTTCATAAGCATCGAAGCTCTCGTATTTCTGTAACTAAAGTTGAAACAAGATATACGTTCTTAAATTTGATATTTCACCTAATCTTGGCAATGGCTATTAAGACGTGGAGTTTCTTTCAATCGTGAAATATTAGATGTCTATCTGTCTATGTGGGAATTTGAGAAGTGGACTTTCCTGGACTTACTTAAAACGATAATCGAACAAGCTATTGAGTGTTGTCCTGGTCGTAATGGCAGCCTTTTGTGGGGGTTCTTCGTCCTGCCTTATTCTGAGCGAAAGGATGTACCTTAGGCGGAGCCTAAGGGTGGGACTAGTACTTGAACTGTTCCAGAAAAAAACAGCACTAATTTGTTTGGATTAAAAAAAATATTACCCTGTTTTGCCAAATGAAACATATAAATTGTAATGCTTTAGCCAAGTCAAATGTTAATATTTGGTCCCGTTTTTGAAAATAAGAGCCATGCGTTTTGGAGCGTTTTCCGTATGCTGTGACAATCAAGCCCAAAGGACTCGTACAGAGACTAATTTTAAGTTAAATACATTGTAATTTTTGGAAGATGCATTTCAAATCTTTGAAGTCCATGGGCACCGTGCTGGCGAAAATTAAATCAGGGATAAAAGAGAGAAAATAAATAAATAAATAAATAAATAAAGAAAGAAAGAAAGAAAGAAAGAAAGAAAGAAAGAAATAAAGAAATAAAGAAATAAAGAAATAAAGAAATAAAGAAATAAAGAAATAAAGAAAGAAAGAAAGAAAAAAGAAAGAAAGAAAGAAAGAACGAACGAACGAACGAACTAACGAACTAACGAACGAACGAAAGAAAGAAAGAATGAAAGAAAGAATTTCTAGTAAAATGTTTTTTTAGAGACTATCAGACTATACTAGAAAGTATCAGGCAATCACAACATTATGCCTTATATGTAAGAAAAATAATTATCAAGCACGAAGCACGTGGTGGTGTTTTATTCAAAACATACTTATAGTGACCATAAAAACGAATAAAAACATCCGTCTCTCAACACGCGATATTCAAAATTCAAAATTGTCGAGTGCAATGACATCCCAGTAATACAATGAAGGCTGACGACAATTGAGCACAAATAACCATAACGTCATAGCACTTAGACAATTTCGGCGCGGGAATTTTGAATATCGTGTGCTGAGAGCCGACTGTTTTTATTCGTCTTTATGGTCAATATGATGAGTTTGTTTTTAAAAAAAACCTGGTGATTCATGCTTGATAATTATTTTCTAACATATAAGGCATAATGTTATGATTGCCGGATACACCTTTTAAAAATATCATAGTTTGGCATGTGTGTTAAACAAGCCGTGGGAAGGTCATTGAGCTTGTTTTCTAGTCCAAACAGTTCCGTTACGAAATGATATCACCAACAAATATTTGCGTTCACGGGATTAGAAGCTTGCCATGGGCTTTGTATTAACAAGTCTTCAATGGCATAACATTGAGCAACACCCCAGCAAACACAAAACGTTTTCGACATTATTCGCAAAAGGTTATAAAAGGTTGTCTGAAAACGTTTAAATGTCGGGTTATATAAAGGGTATATTAAGAGTATAAAACGTTTTCATAACCTTAAAACACATTTTATGATAATCTACTGTTCAGCAAACAAAAATGTTTTACAGAAAACGTTTAAATGTCGGGTTATATAAAGGGTATAAAAACGTTTTAATAACATTCCAAAAACATTCTTGAAAACTTGATACAAAACATTCGAAACAGAATGTTATTTTGGGGTTGAAAAAATATTTTGCGAAAAATTTGCGAAAATGTTTGCCCAAAATATTTTCAATAACGTTTTAAAAACGTTTTCATGACCTTTATATAACCCGACATTTAAATGTTATTAAAAGGTTTTGAAAAAACATTTTAAGAACCTTTCTGTGTTTGCTGGGTTCAAATATTTTAACTTAATATTTTTTTAAGTATTGACACAATATTTGGCAAAAAAGGTTTGCAAAATAGTTTACAATAACATTTTTTAAAAACATTTAAAAATATTTTTGTAGTGTGTTTTATACAAAACGTTTTAAAACGTTCTCATGACCTTTATATAACCCGACATTTTGATGTTATTAAAACGTTTTTACCTAAACCAAAAGCCAAAATATAACTTATTTAAAACGTTTTTAAAACGTTTTTGTGTTTGCTGGGACATGATTATTAACATAATTATTAAAAATAATAATTTTATTTATAATACATTTGTAGCCGCATCGTATTAAAGTATACCACAATCTTGTACGAACGAATGTAAAGAAAAATGTGAGTTTAAATTAATGTTTGATGTCATGAACTAATCGTCTTAATACGTGTAGGGGATATGGGGAGAACACAGGAGGAGAGAAAGAGAGAGAAAGATACTTGTTAGACTTTGTCTATAGATCAGTTTCATCACATTCCCATGAAGTTTAATGCATTTGTTTTGTATTATTTATAGCTGTAAACACTAATTCAGTACACAGTACAATTTAAACAAAATCGTGAAACATTAAGATTCGATTGGGAACACTTTGAGTGGCTGAATGTGTTTTACATGTATTTATGATAATATTTAAGATATCCATTCTTGATAGCATGATTCCTGAAGATTATGCGACTGATTTGATAATATTTTTTTATTTTCATAATAAGCTTGATTCTTATCATCACTAATGTCGGGATTACTATACTTACACTTTCTCACTAAAAATAACATTTGCGCTCATAGATTTAATTTGCATAATATGCACAAAATGCATGCAAGAAAATAAAGGCATGCTTAAATTTCCCCTTTATGCACATCAGATTGGGTTTGCATTCTGATAATTATAGATCAAAACGCATGGAACATGTGACATTATGTGATGTTTAAATGATTTTCAAATTTCAAGGTTCATTAATAGCGAGCTAGGTTTTTTTTTGTTATATTACATGCCAAATTGCCAAACATGACGAATTATTCGCGCTTCTTGGTTCAGAATTACATTTTCATTTCCAATGACAATAAATTCACCTCAACTTCTCTACCTGTCTGGCGCCCTCTCTATCCCTTCCTCCTGTCACTTCGAAAGTGACAGATTTCTTCTATTTTAAAAGACGTTGACTTTGGTATATATGTGTAATTTACAATGATTTGACAAAAATGGATGCATACTTTGGTGCTCATAATTATAAAACGAGATCATGTGGGCTCAACTCACATCGCCCCTATATTACCTATATAGGCCTACTCCACACACACCACTGGATTGTCTCTTTTCTCCTCTTTGCGAGCTGCACCGCAGCTCTGGTGACTACGGCTAAGCTACCGGTTTACATGAGAAAATCTGAGTTACATATTTGCAACAGTTATAACCATCGTTTCTTTTTACGCATCCATGGCTTTTTACCTTTGTTTGTCTTGATTGAAGTGTATACTTTGAAAATGATCATTAATTACAATAACCCATTTTGCGTGGTTCATCCGGAAGTTGTAAACGTATATTGCTAACACGACACATAGGTAATTATACTTATAGTACAATACCAAGCATAACTCCTCCCTTTCTCGTCCCCCCTTATCGACATAGCTTTCTGTTACGGTATCTATCTTTTATCATATGTGGTGTGATCAAGCAAAATCAGTCTGAAGTCGGGCATATTCAATTTTCAGTTTTTTACATAATTGTATTTAGGGCCTAAGCATTTGCAAAGCTACATTTGGCAGAAAATGCCATTAAATTTGAAAATTTAGTTCCAAAGATATGAAGTGTTTCCAAACAATAGGCAACAAAAGAAATTATTGTCTTTGTTTGTCATTATCTGAAAATTAATTATCCGACTTCCGACTGATTTTGCTTGATCACATCACATCACATATTTTTCTTGTGATATCGTATCGTTGTTCCTGCTATTATACATCCTCTTTTTAAATGTTACTATGCATAAAACGTAAGTCCATTAATCACGGTAACGTTGAAATGACATTTGATAAGGAATGAAGCATTTCTACATGTAACCAAAGTTGAAATAAGATACATGTCCTTTAATTTGATATTTCGTCTTGATTTGGACGATGACTATTAAGGCACAGAGTTTCCTTCAATCGTGAAATACTAGATCGTCCATGTGAATCGAAGGATTAGAAAAATTTAAGATGTACCATGTAAGTGGACTTTCCTGGACTCAGAGCGTTAATCGAACAAGCCATTGAGTGTTGTCCTGGTCGTACGGGTAGGTTTTTGAGAGGGTTATCCAGCCTGCCTTAGGCTGAGCCTAAGGGTGGAACATGTACTTGAACGAGCCATGTCAATATCGTGCGGTTACACAGCTCTCATTAAGACTGTGATTATGTTCAGCATTTATACTTACAAGCGTATACTCCTCCGGTATGGTCTAGGTACACGCCTTTTAATGCCACGATAAATAAAGGAAAAAAATCTATGGAAGTGTATTGGAAATAATCATTTACCTTTTAATATTGGTGATTTCACATAATTACGATAATATCTTGGCAAATGTTTTACCAAACGTAATCTGCTTTTAATCAATGGAAACAAAACAATAAAATGGTACAGAAGAAGAACATAATATTTTCGTTAATAATGATATGAAATTAAAATTAATGTAGGCTTTTAGTTTAATTCTGCTCATTATACATGCAGGTCATTAGGCCTAAAAAAAGCAAATCAGATTTTAAAAAAAAATTAATAAATACATTTTTTTAAAAAAAAAAAAAAGTTCCAATGCCTTTATCAAACGTAAAAATTACGCAATTTACAGCTTTAAAGTAAACAAAAAATCCCCACCTACCTACCCTAAATTTTGTTTTTATGTTACGCCAATCAAAACTATTTTTAGGCCTTAGCATTAAATGATAATCAGGTGTCTCAATTCCACAAAGAACATAAGTCAACCAAATGATATACATTTTTATAACAATTTCTGAGGACAGTATTGTTAGCTTTTAAAGAGAGTGAAGTTTGTACAGCTAGTAGGGGTAACACATTTAAAACGATTAGGTTTGAACGTATATTCAGTGGCGTAGCGACGGAAGGGGGAGGCACGTGCCCTGGGCGCCACCCTTAGGGAGACGCCGAATTGGCCAATTCAGCATCGATTCTGCGCACCTCCAAGCCATGAATGTCAAAATTTTCGCGCGCTTCACGCGCATTTAGGCACAAAATCATTTGAAAGATCAATTTAAGACCGATATTATTCAACTTAATTATGACCAAAATTAACTTGGTAGGTCCTAATTGTCCAAATTTTTGAGCGCGGAATTGTTTCAAGAATGGGGGGGGGGGGCATTTTATCCTTAGCCCTGGGCGCCACAACCCCTAGCTACGCCACTGCGTATATTGGTGAATATCTGTATCCAAAACGTGTTTGTGGTAGAGTGAACTGAATCTGAAATGGACTCTTATGCATCAATTGCAAGCGATATGAATATCCATAATAGACATGCCTTTAGTATATGGAAGTCATTTTAACTAAACACACAATCTTCACACCATATAATCTATGCCCAGGGATTCATTCAGTGACGTCATACTTATTTCTTAACTATGTCTTATTCTCATGCGAGACATTCAAATATAGAACATCGCAGTTAAAGTGACGTTCATAATTTCAATTAACGTGTGGAACGGGCTATTCCATTTAAAATCCACACCACCCCTGTGGAAAATTTTGGAAATATCTTCGATAGGGGGAGTATGAATTTCAAATGGAATTACCACATTAGGCAGCTCCATTTGAAACACACCCTCCCTCGGTGGAAGATTCAGATTGAATCTTTCTCATAGGGTGTATGAAATTCAAATGTAGCTGCCTAATGTGCTCATTCCATTTAAAATTCATACTCCCACTGTTGCAGGTATTCCAAAATCTTTCACAGGGGTTGTGTGGATTTTAAATAGAATAGCCCAATATTTCAAAAGCCCGAACCATTGGCGTTCCAGACGGTGTATACGGACTCATTCATTACTATATGCGGAGTTGCTGTTATGATATTGTTGTATTGTTCACTCCTAGAAAGACAAAAAACCGGTTCTTCTTCTTCTTCTTCTTCTTTTTTTTTGTCCATGCAACAGAATCCTTAGTGGTTCTTAAAAGGAGCCATAATGGATCTTTGCTCACTCTAAGGAACGTTTTTGGTTCTCAATAGAGACTGCACAGCCTGTAATGGTTAACTCTCTCTCAGGTTATCTAAAGGGTTCTTGAATTTTTTTAAGGGTTCAAGTATGGAGGGCTTTTTTCAGGAGGATAATTTAGGGACCTCTTTTTTCCTTAAAGTGTTTATTTCGGGAAAATTATCACTTAAAGGAGGATTTCGTGATCCTAGCATCCTCTTTTCATGACATTTTTCAGTAGATGTCCACGAAAAAAGCTTATTCCCAAAATTTCAGTTGATTCCGATTTATGCAGGATTATATGTGTATTACACTGCTCCATAGACAATGTGTTGTAATTTCGTTCTGGTATACCAGAACGCAATTCAAATTTCACGATATCTTTGCTAAACGAATTAATCTGCAAGAAATTTTTTGTACATACACATTATGTAGCCAAAGGTTTCCAGTGATATAAAAATCTCAAGTTTTTTTTGTTGAGAAAAGTGGGGGGATGATGCTGTGGATCACGAAATGCCCTTTTATTCTTTCTTAAAGCATTAAAACAGGTAGTTTAACAAAGTAAATGTCTTATTTCGTCTTGGAAAAAAATACACGATGTAATTTTTTTGTATATATTTGACCAATCACATACTATATTTACTCTCTCAATGAATGAAATTGGTCCAAAAAGGCAACACACTTTCCGAGGAGTCCAAAAGGGCGTAAAAGGTGAAAAACTAGTCTGTCATGATTTTAAAAGAATGTTCAGTGGTGACATTCTAATATAAATTTGAAGGAATGCCATAACATAATCTGTGTGTCTGTCATGCATGCAGTACATACCTATCACAGATGCTCTCAGCCGAGCAGTAAGTACCACATTGCATCGGGCAACCAGTGTTGCCAAAACTTTTCAGCGTCAAGGCGCGGCGCATTGACTCGCCAGGCCGCGGTAAAGGATTCTCAAGTAGCCCAATTTTTTAAGCTTCCAAAAAAGCGCCCAATACCGGATATTTGGGCGTATTTACCCGAATTTAGACCGCAAAACACCCAATTGGGCGGAAAAGCACTTGACTTTGAAACTTCCGGTACTTACTGGGAAGTTACTGACCGATCAATAAATGGTCACAAAACCCATTGTAATTTCAATTTGGAGCTTCAAAGACTCAAAACCTTTATAAATCGGCTAAATTGAAAGGAAAATACATCAAATTTGTGCCGCGGCCTGAGACTGGCAAAAGTAGCCCAATTTTAGACAAGTAGCGGCATGCTTTTTTAAGTAGCGGCAAGTGATCGCCAAGTAGCCCAATTGTGCGCCTAAGGCGCGGCGTTGGCATCACTGCGGGCAACACGCATAATCATAAAATTGTTCCCATTAAGAGCAGAAACCAACATTATCCCAGGAAATAACGCACTCGCATTGATTGAAAAGCATATTAGTCACAATGTTTTTGCGCAAGGCAATTTTACAAATGGACAAACATAAAACAGACGCCGCGAGGTACTTTTAAGTCGGGATGCTCTGTGTTTAAGTTGTTGTATATAGTAGTAATGAGAGTGGATGTCCCTACAACGCAACAAGAGGCCAGACAAGAACATGTCCATTAGGAACATCGCTGAAAATAAACTTTTTATGTTCTGTATTATACGGCCATAGGGTTTTGTTTGGGTGTTTTTCTTTCTTTTTTTCTTCTTCTTTTTTTTTGTTGATGCGCATGAGTCCGGCTTGATTCGGATTCATAGACAGCTAGTATAGGCTACTCTCACCTCTAAGTCTGAGCATGACGCAAATTGAAGTTTATCGAACACGTATTGCCATTATAGATAACCAAATTAAAAAAACATGTGGCCACAATCATTGCTGAAATTATTAATTTAGACCTCTTATAACTTATACTACGCAATTCGTAAAACATTCACACGCTATGCATCACGCTTTTGCGCGCTTTTTATCCAAATACTAAATAGGGAACATTAAATCGGAGGTATTTTCATATTTCGAGATGCCCAAAACCGATATCCTTATGATCCGTTACCCAGTAGCTTAACCCGGGTGCTTTTATATTTTCATATATCCCGTGACTTAATCATTAAGTTATTATCATATTTCAAATATTCGAAGCCAGTACGTTGCCACACCCAGCCATGTTTTTGCATGTTACTACCAATCTATATGTATATAGTCAGAATTAACAATGTACAATATTTGGGCGTCAATACGACCAAACCCAAAACACTCAATTTAATTTCAACTAAAAAATGCAAGCCCTCCTTACTGACTCTAAATTACGTATTAAAAAGATAACTAAATATCACTCTTTTGTATTCTCTTTGTCTCTCATAATAAGTCCGAGCTTTATCCTATAATCATAAGCATCTCGTCAACAAATCCTATTATAGCTGTATGTACATAAATAAGTAACATCGCAATCTATCAGCGATACACCTGATTTTGAATCATTATTTATTCATCATAATCATAATTAGGTTAATGCATTTCATACATTGGGCTATTCCAATTAAAATCCACACTAGCCATGTGGAAGATTTAACTAAAGTCTGTCACAGAGGGAGTATCAATTTTGAATAGAATAGTTAATTGGGTAACTTCCATTTGAAACACTCACTCCTATTGTGGAAGATGCAGGTAAAGCCTTAATACGGGGGAGTATGGGTTTCAAAATGATTACCTTTGACCAATTACATTTGAAAAACATACTCCCCCTGTGGAAGATATTTCCCAAATCTGGATTTTGAATGGAATAGCCCACTGAATTAAAATTGATCTTATATCGTCAGAAGTGATATACACCCAGCAAACACAAAATGTGTTTCATAAAACGTTTAAATGTCGGGTTTTGTAAAGGGTATATAAAAGGTATAAAACGTTTTATTAACATTTTTTTATTTCATTTGCTGCAAAACGTTCTAACATAATCTTATTTAAGTGTTTACAAAAAACATTATTTAGACATATTTAACAATACAATTTTGACAACATTTTTATAATGTTGCTGCATTGTTAATATTTTTTCATATAAAACGTTTAAAAACGTGTTCATGATCTTTATATAACCCGACATTTAAATGTCCATTCAAAACCAAACCACGTTTATAACCTGTTAATAGCATTTTAAAAACATGTTTGTGTTTGTCGAGTTATTTTCTTACAAATGGACCAATCATCTTAATAGCAAACAAGTAACACTGCATAGCCAAGAGTAACCCCATCTTTAAACAAGTACAGCGATATTCTCTTAATAAATACGGCTCTCGAGAGAAATAAATATTAATTTAGAAATATGTGACAAATGTATAAAGAAGTGTAAACACGTAAATCTAAAATTTAAATCAACTCTATTAGCATATTTAAACCGACTTCCGCATTAAAAGTCAACAAAACAAGATATTGTAAACATATTTTTGTGTCATATGTTTTCATTTCACGGATCATATATATTTAATTCATCCACGGGCTTAAGCAGTTCCGTAAACTGAGTTAATATGCGTCAGCAGAAATCAAATATCATTAGATTTAAAATTCAGATGTGCTTCATTAAAATGCCACAACCGTAATACATAATGTAATAGTAACATGGGGACTATCTCAAGGGTACTATTAGTAACAATTCTATAAACTAATAGTGCATATTGAAGAAATGAAGTTTGCTTGAGATAGCTCGTGCAGTCTCCTATGGGAGACTTATATGAAATGATGCGGAATACAATAAAAACATACCACATATGTCTAAAATTAACCAAATGATTTAATAATCATTAAATGATAACTCTTGGATAAGGCATTGTTTTAAAACAATATGTTGACATCTTTAAATTAACACAAATTAACATTGCTTATTCTTCGGGATATGTGCTTACACAAATGTGTCAGATAGGAAATTGTTTTAATAGCATCAAGTTGAGACAGTACGCATATTTTGTTCTATAAATTCGCGTTCATATATTTTACAAGATTTTTAATGTGGTAATAGACGTATACGAAGGTATTTTGGCGAATGGCATTGACGATATCTCTTTTGTTTTTATCATATAATCAGATTTCTAAGCAGATGATTAATTTATGAGTCAATAAAGATGATAAAAAAGAAGCAGTTGAAGAATATCATGCTGTAACTGAAGGACCCTGTAAACATTTACTTTACAATTATTACACATTCAAGTTAGTCGATAGAAATTTATCGTTGTCTACCCTAAGTCTCGTTTACAATCATCTTTAAAAAATGCACAAACATCAAAAATCCTTATCATCGTTTTTCTCACACAAAAAAAATTAAGAGCCATTAGAAAGAAGCGCCATGTCCATTTCCTGTCCAGTCGTACCAACCAATTCACATTCCCTATGCAAATCAATTGTGAAGTGAAGTAAAACTTTTGCGTTTTAAAAACAAAGATTATCGTCGACAATTGGTGGCTAAAGAATAAATGTAAAGCAAATGAATTTGGCGCCATTTCTTTCCACACATATCCCTCTGACTTAGACCTATATAATTTGCATAGTAGATAGCAAACTGTTTACTTTTCATCCGTTTTTTTCTCGCAGCATCCTGTTTTAATGCAGTGGCTGCTAAATGGCCCCAAGTCAACGAAGCAGTGGAGAGAGGTACTCGAGTAAAGTAAGCATGGAAAGAGATATTCATGCGTTTCTATTTGTTGTAGATTTAAACCGCCTTAAATCCGGAGTCGACTGTTTTACTTCTGCGAAAAGGCGAAACAATACCGCAACTGGTTCAGAATCGTTGAGAAGTGCGCCGCGTTATTGTAGTTCTACACAATAACATACAAAATTGCATGCGCGCTATAATGTCATATTTTTCACTTCAATGTTCCACACCAGCATTTGCTTCCTCCGACATCCCAACAAGTGTTCTACGAACAAATGATAAATTGCAGCATTTACCCAATAATCAACGTGAGTGTATCTCACATTTTTCTTACCAAAATACATTAGCTTACATTGTAAGCAATATTCTTGCTACATTAAACTGTCAAACTTGTCATTTAATTTTAATTGCTTGTTTGTTTGTTTGTGTGTTTGTTTGTTTAGATATTGCCAGTCCTTAATGCGCGTTAAACGGTACTTGCAACATAAGTTCGAGTTATTTATTGAATAATAAGTAGATCTAGATATCGACCCTTCGCGTAAAGATGCGTTTCATTAACCAACAATACTCTTGACGCATGTCGCTGAATCATAAAGTACGCCTTTTTTCATCAATACGCACATACTAATTCCCTCCCAGATCTGGAATACTGATCTCATCCCATTATGTGAATCCTCCCTGTTAGATTGATGTAAAAGTAAAAAGAACATGAGTGCTTAGCCCGGGGTTATGTTTCGTGTCCGTCCATTAAGATAGACTCTAGACGTGACCCTCACATTATCTTAGCTTCGTCTTACGTTGCTATCAAAATACCTGCAATCCCAATCTATAGATACCTAGAAAAAAAAGATGCGATTTCTATTCGGTGTGCAAATACTATTCATTTTCTCTGAGACCATATTTGTATGCATTCCATTCAACGTAAGCAATAGTGATAAACCTCTAATAATAAATACATACACTTGGTATTTTCTTAAGAAATATTCACTCACGATAATCTTTAATTGCTACAGCGTCGTCGATGTAGTTAAAAGTATATATTTCGCTGCCATTCTTCTCATTTTTGTTGACTCTACTATTTCCGTCTTATTTTGTTGGAAACGTTGTTATCTTATCATAGTATAGCTTCTAGTCAAATGCTTTTAAGCAACTCGATCTAACTGTTCGGTCACGTTTAGCCTCACCGATGCATATTCATTACAACGGACCAGAATGCCTTGCGGCAAGCCATGTGGCCTCTGTTCTCTACTCATCCTATACTATATAGTAAGATCTGATTGCACATTTGCGTCAGCCACTTAAAAACGCATCAGCAGCGTACAAAAAGCAGCGAGATATCGCTTTCCTTGTGGATCTATTGCTTTTAATACTATTCATTCGAAATCTCTCTTAAGGAAAGGGGTACAGTATGTGGATCGTCATCCATGGAATTTGTAATTCTGTATGCATATATGAGCGGTTGTAGCATCGTTGAACTTTTGAGATAATCAGACACCACCGGATTAGGCAGGATATTGCGTATATATATACCTATATATATATATATATATACCTCAAGGACATTTTGTTGGTTTCAGGAACTATATAATAAATGTTCTTACATTTGGAAAATATCAACAAAATTATTTTATAAACAGTGCACGAACTCCTTCGTATTCTGACAACTTCTCCGTGACGATGTTGACTGGCTAATCTTACCAATTCTAAACATCAACAACCTGTGTTATCAGAATGTACGTCTTAATGCTGAAACATACGATGTCAAGTATGAGTAATGTAGCACATACTTTCACAATATCATTACTGCTACATGTTACATTAACGAAATCAGCTGGCATTCGCTTAGAGACTACTGTACCGATTCAATCTGCGGAGGTAGGTGGTGTGTTCTCTGTCCATTGTCAGGTTTGGAACTTAGGCGACGATGTGGATGTATCTATTATCAAACGTACACCATCAGTTAAGCGGTTATCAATAGGAGAAGGGGTTTATCAAGGAGTCGAAGAGCGAGTATTCCTTGCCGTGCGTACACTCATCGATGGCTCGAAAATATTCTTCCTAACTTTCATGGATGCCAGAAAAGAGGACCAAGGAGAATACGTGTGTAAAACACAGGCAATAGATGATTCGGATACAACACGAATTCTTCCAAGTGATTCGGTAACTATTGATATATTGTATTTTCCCGATGAAAAAGAGCCAGTTTGTACGCCTAAGACTGGACAGGTAGCAGTTGCAGCTGGGACAGAAGTGACATTGAATTGTAGTTCCGAACTTGGTAATCCTGTTATCAATGTCGAATGGACACGATCTGGTACTGATACAGTGATCCCTACAGATAAGTACACGGAATCAGATATTGCTTTTTCAGAATTACGTATAAGACCAAAGTTAGCTGATGATAAAGCTATTTATATCTGTCATATTTCTAGCGATGCTTTTCCAGGTGTGACAAAAACTTGTCATGTCCAGCTGGTTGTTATTGGTGGTAGCAACAAAGAACCATCGGACGAAGAGCGTAATGATGCTGTAACAACGCAAAGACCATCAGGTGAACTTGCATCATCGGATTTAGACATAAGTGAAAGTATTGTAGATAAATGCAAAAACGTTTGTGACAATAACAACATATTTTACTGGGTTCTAGCCACTGTGATAGCAGGATTAATTGCACTGATTTGTTTGATCGTATCGATTATTTTACTTATCAGATATCATTTTACATCGCAGACAAACTCTGAGGAACATTACATGCCTGCTAGTCGGCATCCAAGGGAGGACATTTATACCGAGTTAGAAGGAAGACTGGGGGACAATGTTGTATTTATGAAACTACAGAAACCAATAGCGCCTGAACATAATGTACACCGTATTCCAATACAAAGATAGCCCTATGGTCAAATTGTTGTGAATTTTACACGAGACAAATACACTAAAGGGAATGAGATTGCACTGTTTACACTATGGACCACAATGGCCTCATTCCAATGGCATAGTTTATTAACCTCAACTAAACAATCATAGTGCAAAATTTGTCTTCAAGTTGCAGAGTATGAGTTTTGTACCCACATTTTAAAGGTCATTCAATGAATGAGTTTAAGAACTGTGCCCTGATAGATGAGCATGTTGTGGATCTTAGTGTCATCTTGCTACAATAATCATAGCGTTGGGTGCTTATTATTACCAACAATGCACTTGTGTTACGGGTTCCACTATTACCATGTACCAACAATTCGCGAGCGATGTTTACATAATCCTTGGTAACTGGATCACGCACTTTTGGAATTGGTAGTACATACCATAGACTTTGTGTTGCGATCATTTCGATCGTGGTGCAGAACTCAAAAGCGTGATCCAGTTGACATAGTAATAATCGGGTTACACGTAACACTTCGCTGGCGAATACACACGTGTTATCATTAAAATAAATATAGCTGACAGACACCACCACTCCAAAAATTTTCCACAGTTTACCTTCTAAGTTAGTAGTCGGATTATAGTCTATAGAGAAATTTCCCCGCAAATAAATAAATTAAAATAAATAAATTGAATAAGGATGATTTATGGATTTGTACAAAACTTGATAAGACTGGGCTTTTTGAATCGCCTGTGCGTTTTGGTTTTCGTAAATAAGAAGAGAATTCCTTCATTAATCGGATGTAACAAAATCTTCCTAGAACTATACTATTTTTCGTCTTTGTGAGTCACTGACGTCAGCGCGTTGAGGCAGCTGTTTCGCGCGTTTGTCCATGTGGTGTCTTTAAACGCGTGCTTGTGTATGCCAGCGATTTGAGCTGCGCCCAATGAAATGTACACTGACGTCACTGACTAGGCAAGGTGAAAAATACATTAGAGTATAATACCAAAGTATATATTTCAATAACATTTGTGTACGCAGGAAGATCAATTTATGAGCCTAAGAAACCGAACATTTGAACGGTCCCGATGTAAAGTGTCTGTTTTCTATTAATTTTACCCACAGTGAGTTTCACCCCTTTAGTATATTGGCTCCATGAAGTAAACACTAAAGCCGTATGTTATATAATTTTATACCATGTATTGACCTGTTATTATTGATGTTCACATTAATGTATAAAGCAGAGCATATTTACAATGTCAAATAATGGGGGTATATTGGTGTCGTTAGATTTTGGTTTAAGAGCATTTGGAATTATGACCTCTGTGTCACAGGTTGATGACCTTTGACCTATATTTTACTGCATAACCTCAGAAAGCATTCTTGGGTTAATAAGTAACTATTATATAGCGTATCTCACCTCGATATTGGTAGTGGGGAAAATGCGTCTCTGCATGCAAGCGAGCGTTACAATTGTGCCGCCTTTACACGCGACCGTATTATGCTGTGATTCCGGAAACGCTGCGTTCGTTTCAAAGTTACGTAACCTAAAACACGTAGTGACGTCAATACCAATTTCAAGATTAGACGATTGGGTTATTCCATTTAATATCCACACTACATACGTGGAAGATTTAGCTTAAGTCTTTCGCAGAGGGAGTGTAAGTTTTAAATAGAATAGACAATTTTGGTAACTTCCATTTGAAATACTCACTCCAGTTGTGGAAGGTAAAGCCATACAGAGGGAGTAAGGGTTTCAAAATGATTAACCCTGACCAATTACATTTGAAAAACATACTCCCCCTGTGGAAGATATTTTCAAATTATCCACAGGGGTAGTGTGGATTTTAACTTGAAGAGCCCATAACTTGAAGAGCCCATTACACCAAGAAGTGGCCAACAACCTTTAATAGTTTCATAACTTGAGATACATGAAAACAAAAACATTGGTTCCACTAATGCAGCAAGAGAAAATATATTACAAATGTTACTATACATTCTACGTGTATGTCCTTTATTTTACAAGGTTGTAATGTTTGTATCAAAATTATTGGTGATTAAAAGCGTACAATTTTGACAATGGCGCCAACTTGGATGATGGACCTTTGAATTATTAAAGATTTTCACCACGTTTTAGTATTAATAATTGGACCTGTGGATTGAGCGCATTGGAGAGTAACATTGGAATGTGGAAACGTTTCCTGTCATTCTAAAAATGGCGCCAATGAGTTGGCGAAAGAAAACGTGTTTCTACAAAGCCTGGAATATGTTTAAATGTACTCTTTAATATAGCACTAAAGATAGTAAAAAAGCTTTGAAATTAAACCAAATTTGGTTTTGTATCATGTATTCTGTTCAATAAATAATACCATTTGCCAAGAGATCTTTGATGTTAGTGTAATTGAAGACCTGAGCGCAAGAAGACTGTAAGTCCACTTGGCCCCTCAACATGTATACACTAAAGTAGCGTATAGTTTTGTATAGTTTGGTAATGTTTTATACATGTTCAGGGGCCAAAACAAATCTTTCACAACCTTTCATGATGTTTTCACCCTGGAACATGTATTAAACATTATAAAACCCTACGAAACTATACGTAACTTTAGTTTGTATATTATGTTGAGGGGCCAAGTGGACTTACGGTCTTCTTGCGCTCAGGTCTTCAATTGAAATTGTGAGAAATAACGCAATTGTTCCAATTATATGACACAGCTAATCAATGAATACGGATTATCAAATCAAGAAACAATTATTAATTAAATAATCCTCTTTTTCTTCTAAAATATTTTGTACTTGTTAAGTAAGTACTTACAAGTATCGCAACCAGTGAAGTCAATTTTAAATGTTTAACCAACATTTATCCAATGTGTAACTTTTAAAGGTTTGTCCCTGTGTTCCGGGTTTCAAAAGGAACGGGGAACATATCGTTATGAGTTTGACAAACTGCTCAATATAATCATTTATATTAAGTATCGACAATGCTATGAAAGTGTTGATATTACGCATTGGTCATGTTGTTAATAAAGACATGTTTCTCACTGTAATAAAATAAAGCTGTTTGATTGTTTCTAATTCGGTACATTCCGTGTGTGTTTTGTATGTGTTATTCGCGGAGATTTTATTACTATGCAATATTTAATATTTTTTCCTGGTCATTACTTATTGAAGCGGGCTACAATGGCTTAATAATGTTTTCAATACGAAGTAAGATGATAGAATATTAAATAATAAATAAGAAAAGTAGGTCGCACCATTAAGCTATTCCAGTTGAAATCCATACACCCTCTATGAACGACATGACCTTAATCTTCCACACATGGAGTGTGAATTTTAAATGGGGGTTACCAGAATGGGTAACGTAACTCCATTTGAAATTTACACCCCTTGTGTGGGAGGTTAAAATCATGCCTTTCATAGGGGGTGTATGGATTTCAACCGGAATAGCCAATCATGAGTAGACTGATTCAAACGTATGTGTCTCTTAAATTTCTTAACCCACTGAGCACTACCTGCCGATCTAACGTTGCCTCTGATTGGTCAATTACATGATATCTTCATTTTAATCACCAATCAGAATGGAGCTTTGCAAATAATTCACCCTAATTTGTTTGCGTGGTGAAATTATTCTATAACAATGTTGCTGATTGGTCCAATTGATAATGAAAACTTCTTTTTGACCAATCGTCAGATAGTTTTCATGGGGTTAAATAAAACCACAGTACCTGTTATATTATTCACTATGCTGTTAAGCAGATCGATTCAAAAGCACATGTCTCCCGAGAAAGAAGGCAGTATATGTTTTGTATTTTCTTTGCAGATACTGTGTTTTTGCTTTTGAGGGCAGATAATGTAGTTTTCTTTGCCAATATAATATTTCTTAGTCGTACAAAGAAAACTGCAGTATGTGATATTACAATAACAGGTGTTTCTCATATAGTCTGTCTCGTTGTTGAGAGTAACGCCATGTTGGATTCTGCATTGGCATATTCGAATAGCGGTCGCTAATCTAATCCCGCGGGGTATACACACGCGTTGAAGGGCGATTTGTCCGTACGCAGGAAAACGTATAACCGCGTAATCGCATGATTTCGGTACAATCATAGCTAAATCTCAAGGATAGAACTTATCGTAAGCATTTTTTACATTAAACATTCTTAAATAATAATAGTAATAAATAATCACTCTCGCTAATACATGGGTATTTGTGTGTCTTTGGTGATTCCAACCTTTTTTTTTTTTTGAGAGATAAAATTTTGCACTACTTGTTTTCCTAAATCTGAATCAAGAATATGCATGATGAAAAATCAAAATAAACGAAGGTTAAACAATAAACAACATCAGCGAAAGCAGCACACAAACCCCTACACCCACCCACCCACAGACATACCCACACACCACACACCCCAACTCGCACGCAGATTAAATAACAATATCTCAAGGTTAAATTCAAGGGTAAACATTTAAAGCTAATATTTTTTATACAACGCACATCTATATGCTTTGAAAAATTAATTTGACCAGCTTTTCATTTTCTTTTCTATATAGTCCTATTCTTTTGTATATACATTGCCTCATTTCAAATATATAGTTTTAGTTTTGGTTTTGGTTTTGGTCACGTGGTTTCCTATTGTCCTGCCTAACCACTTGAATCACAAGATATCGAACTCATTGTTTCTACCTTTTGTTTAAAACTAAACATTTGTGGCAGGTAGTTTCCTTTTTTTTTCAGTTTCTTATAAGTGGTGTGACGAATAAAATTACAGGATTTTCGAGTTACCTGATCTAAGTATACAAAAGAAATGTTTAAATTTCGCAGTGCAATATTCACGAGCAGAGAAGTCGAACAAAGCAGTCTACATTTGAAAGCATTGATTTAGTTTGAAAGCATTGACAAGAGACTACGAAATAGCCTAAGCTGATTTCACTGTGAAAATATATAGACCATCGAAATATTTCCACAGACATTACAATAGGCACTTGACAGATTATGACTTCAGTGATATAAACACTATTATACACAACTCTATTTATGTGCATGTCGCATGACGGAAGATCAATATCATAGAAAGCTTGTTTAAACTAACTTTTATTCAATTTATTTATTGGAGAAGAGAGAGAGAGAGAGATAGAAGAGATCGCCAGGGAAAGAGGGTATGTGTGTGTGTGTGTGTGTGAGGGGGGAGGGGGTAAGGGTAAGGGAGAAAGAGAAACAGAGGGGAGAGAGCATTGGAAGTGGGAAGGGAAGGAGGGGGGAGAGGGGGGCTCAAGAATGGAGTGGAATAATAGGGAAGAGTCGATATCGAGTGTGGGGAGGGGGAGGAGGAGGTTATATATAGGTGGCGGAGGAACATAGGTAAGAGGTATGGGTTGTGCTTTCCGGGGAATAATCTAATTCATAATCAAATCATCTACATCATCATGCATCGTTTATATTTCAGACAAATAAACAAAACACCCCCCACCCCACCCCTCAATATGCACATGATTTCTACATGTAGGCCTCGTATATCCATCCTTTATGTCTCAACGATGTCTATGCATAACTTATCAAACGAATCTCGGCAGAGAGCATCAAAAGTCGCCCGCGTTGATAGATATCGATAATGAAAATGTTAGCACAATAGGCTATTATATACGTATGGTTATAGGCCATTATACTTTTGATTATATATACCCTCTTGTGTCGTCCCAGCACAATAGTGTTATGATTGCATACCAGTTCATCTCCACATTTTAATCCCTTGATTTTTGGTTTCTGAACAATAGAGAAACCAAAACTATATATTTGAAATGAGGAATTCTTCTTATTCTTACTGTTTTTCCTTCTCACCTCTTTCTGTTTTTGTCTGTCTTTTCCATTTTCGCTTCGTATGTTCTTTTTTTCTGTCGTTCCTTTGTTTTTGTAACCCACTTCTCATTTTTTATGTATCTTTCTTTATTCTTCCATTTCTTCTCATGTTTAAAAGTGCCTTAGTACTTACAAGCAAAAAGTATCATTATTTCTTCAACATCCGCATTATACCAATAACTAAACTGGTGTTCCATTATCAATGTAGGGTAATTGGCCAGTGTACCATACTTCAAAAAGTAGCTTGCGGGCTCTGGTCTAGTGTCCGAATTCAAGGCGACTATTAAAATCAATGCTGGTCAGATAGGTATCTCTCTGAATCATCTACAAATAACATGTGACAGGTCCGACATGTCTTACTTTGCATAATATATACAAACTAAAAGTGCATGTTACTTTTTTCTTCTTCTCCTCCACTTTTCTTCTCATCATTCTTCTGCTCATTCTTCTGCTCATTCTTCTTCTTCTGCCTTCCTTCTTCTTATTCGTCGTCGTCATTTTGTTATCTATCATTTCTTGTTAAATAGCCTTACACAAATCTTAACACATCATGTTTAACAATACCACTGTTCTCTAGAGTTTCCTTAATTCTAATCATTTTTCTCCTAATATTCCTCTCTTTATTCTTCTGTTTCTTCTTCTTCTTCTTCTCCTTCTCCTTCTCCTTCTCCTTCTCCTTCTCCTTCTCCTTCTCCTTCTCCTTCTCCTTCTCCTTCTCCTTCTTCTTCTTCTTCTGCTTCTGCTTCTGCTTCTGCTCTCTTCTTCTTCTTCTTTTTTCTTCTTCTTCTTCTTCTTCTTCTTCTTCTTCTTCTTCTCTTCTTCTTCTTCTTTCTTCTTCTTCTTCTTCTGCTTTTCCTATCTCCTGCACTTTTGTTTCCGTCATTTTTCCACTCATTCCTCTTCTTATTCTTCTCCTTATTCTTCTTCTTCTGTCTCCTTCTCTTCTTGAAAATTAATGAAAAAGAAAACACCCTTTGGTTTACATTATATTTTCTTCTCATTCTTCAGCTAGTTGTTCTTCTTCTCTTCTCTTTCTTCTACTTAGTTCTCTTCTCCGTCGTCGTCTTTTTTTATCCTCCTTCATCTTCTTTTTCTTATTCTCCTCCTTCGCCATCTCCTTTTTATTCTTCGTTTTCTACTTGTCTTTTTCTTCTTGTTCTACTTCATCATCGCCGTTGTCTTCTTCGTCTCCTCCTCCTTTGTTTTATTTATCTTCTTCTTTATCGTCTTTTTCGTCTTCTTCTCGTCTTCTTTTTCGTCGTCTTTTTCTGGCGAAAAAAACATAAATCTTGACACAACAATTCACTACTATTACCTATAGAGCCGCCTTTATTCCATGTGCGCATTCACCATAACTACAAATGTTCCGCTTAGTATTGTATGGAAATAGGCTATAGTGTGTTCCATACTGCTCAATGTAACCCGAGGGCTCTCGTCGTAGTCGTCTAGTGGCTGAACTAAAGTTGTCCATTAAAAACCAAGGATGGTCAGATGTATTTTTGAATTATCTACACAAATATCCTGTGGCAGATCCGACATAACTCACTATGCATGAAACAAAAAAATACGTGTTGCTTCTTCTTCGTCTTCTTCTCATCCACTTTTCTTTGTCTCATACTTCTTCTTTTCTCTCTTTTTCTTCTCTTCTATTTTGTCTATTATTTCTTATAGTCTTATAGTAATCTTGACACAACATGTTTAACAATCTACTACTTAACAGTTCTCTAGAGCTTCATTAATTCCATGTACGCATTCACCATCCACTCAATGTTTCGCTCATTAATGTAGGGTAATTGGTTAGTGTACCATACTGTTAAAAGTAGCTTGCGGGCTCTTGTCTAGTGGCCGAATTAAATGTGTTTATTAAAACCAATACTGGTCATAGATGTCTCTCTGAATCATCTACAAATAACATGTGGATGGTCCGACATGTCTCATTTTGCATTTATAATAAAACAAAAGCAAACAAAACACACAAGAAAGCGTAGACAAAATATAAATGAAATTTGGGTGTATAGTTCTGCCTCTTCCTTCTGTTATTTTCTCTTTTCTTCGGCTCCTTTTTCTACGTCTTCTTCTTCGTCTTCTTCTTCGTCTTCTTCTTCTTCTTCTTCTTTTTCTTCTTTTTCTTCTTCTTCTTCTTCTTCCTTCTTCTTCTTCCTCTTCCTTCTTCTCCTGCACTTTTGTTTTCGTCATTCTTCACCTCATTCCTCTCCTTATTCTTCTCCTTATTCTTCATCTTCTGCCTCCTCCTCTTCTTCTTCTTCGTGATCATCTCATATTCTTTTTGTCTATTGTTCAATCCTGGCACAGCATGTTTAACAATCTAAATACTATTCTTAACTGTTCTCTATAGCTTTCTTAATTCCATGTACACAATCATCATTAACTCAATGTTCAACTCATTAATGTGGGGTAATTGTTCAGTGTAACATACTGTTAAAAGTAGCTTGCGGGCTCTCGTCTAGTGGCCGAATTTAAGATGTCTATTACAACCAATACCAATCAGATATATCTCTCTTAATCTTATACAAATAACCTGTGGCAGGTCCGACATGTCTCACTTTGCATGAAGCAAAAAAGCTAGTGCATGTTACTTTGCAAGCTGATGTATTTTTATGAATGAAGTCACTCGAATCGTCATTTGTTTGTATGGTGTTAATGTGTAAATTTTATTTCGTGGATGTTAGTGGCTCAACATAAACGACAACGCATTTTTGTTTACATTACATTTTCTTCTTATTCTTCAGCTACTTGTTCTTCTTAATTCTTCTTCTGGAGTCGTCTTCTTTTTCCTCCTCTTTCGTCTTCTTTTTCTTCTCCTCCTCCTTCATCTCCTTTTTCTTCTTTGTTTTCTACTTCTTTTTCATCTTGTTCTTCTTCTTCGTCGTCGTCTTCTCCGTCTCCCCCTTCTTCGTTTTATTTGTCGTCTTCTTTATCGTCTTTTTCGTCTTTTTCTCGTCTTCTTTTTCTTTTTTCGTCGTCTTTTTCTTGCGCAAAACATATTAATCTTGACACAGACACAACAATTCACCACATAGAGCCGCCTTTATTCCATGTGCGCATTCACCATAACTACAAATGTTCCGCTTTGTAATGTAGGGAAATAGGCTAGTGTGTACCATACTGCTCAAGGTAACCTGAGGGCTCTCGTCTATAGTGGCCGAATTAAAGAAGTCCATTAAAAACACAAAAAAGTGTATGTTTTCCTCCTTACGTCTATTGCTCCTCCACTTTTCTTCACCTCGTTATTCTTCTTTTTATACCCGCATGCGAAGCATGAACGGGTATATTGCCATTCTATGGTTTATTCTCCTTCTTCTCCTCCTCCTCCTCCTCCTCCTCCTCCTCTTCCTCCTCCATCAAACACAACATTCTGTCAAGGCTAGCGCTAAAAGTACAAGGGCCACAGGGTCCATATGTAGTACACGTATGGTAGAGTGCATCAAACGCCCCTCATGTCAACCATATTTTTTGTACCTAGTGCCAAACTGTGCCATTTAAATAGAAAATCATCCCCTCCAAATTTAAATTCAATCGGAGGTCGGGAAGGGGGTCCACCGTGAGCTTAAAGTTCGGAGAGAGGCAACCAGTAAAAGTCCGGCCGGCAGCTAATGAATTATATTCAGTTATACATACATATTAATAGCTGCCTTTAGTGAATGTTTTTAAAGTACCTCATATCTCAGACAATACTCAATAAAATGCAAATCCATTTGAACTAAGCAAAAAGGCAGCTATTTTCAGACATATTTGAAGTCATAATAATAGCTGCCATGTGCATGTTTCTCTATTTACAGCCATTTCTGCATGGAAAATGGGTCCATTGCCTGCTGCGAGCTTATAAAGTTTGTGTGATAGGTGCCTTTTACTTAATGACAAATCAATCAGGCAGCTATTTAGTTTTCATTACTTTATACTGAACATCACTGTGGCTGCCATATGAATAACAATGTAATAAATGTACTTATCTATGTTGCTTATCAGTCCATATGATATTGGTATAGACTATAGGTAACATCATTCAGTTTACGCTCTCTCAGATTAGGTGTCCGTTTTCTATCTTGCTCCACCACTTGCAAGACATTTTGATAATGTTCCTAACTCTGGGCAGCAGCTAGGAAATCTGCACTGAGTTTCATGCCACGTTCTGCTGCATCATTTACCACATTGAGCTACATTGACGGCTCTAACATTGCTAAGCAATTGCAGATAAACTGAGGACTCGGGCCAAGTGTCAACATTGTCTGCTAGGAATTTGTCATTGATCTGCAGGATGTTCATAGTGAACCTTGCCTGCAAAATCAGCTAGGACGACTGTTGACTAAGTGATATTCTCATGGTCAGGGAACTTTGGCTTTCCAAAGCCTGCGCCAAGTGCATATATGGCTTTAGTGCTGCTGCATCAGGTTTAAGTTCAAGTAGCCTTCTCGCTAAAGCTAGTCTCTATTGTACTGGTACCTTTCCACTGAAGGGAGCAAGCGGTGCCATCTCTTCGGTGAGATACATGTACCACAGATGTCTGCTCAGGGCTTTGTGGGTTTGCGTGCACTTGTTGCAACACCGAAATTGATATCGGCATACTGCAGGAGGCGATTGTACAACTGAAGATCATTCCATGGCGGGTCAGAAGCAATACTGCATGTTATCCAGCAGGAACTTTAGATTATTGTTGCAAATACAACAAATTCACATTTCTTTGGTAGCTCATCTGGTGCTTTGTTGTCACAGTGCCTTGCGGAAGCTGTTCAATGTGATTCTGCATTAGAGAGATTTTGATACTATACAGCAGTTTGGACATACATGAATGTAATTGATTGGCCCGAGTCCTTAGCTTTACTGCTTTCGCTTAGCAATGTTAGAGCCCTCAATGTGGTAAATGATGCAGCAGAAATTGTCGTGAAACTCATACAGATTTCCTAGCTACTGCCCAGAGTGAGGAACATAATCAAATGTCTTGCAAGTGGTGGAGCAAGATAGAAAACGGACACCTAATCTGTGAAAGCATATCATATGGACTGATAAATATTAAGCAATTTATTACATTGTTATTCATATGGCAGCCACAGTGATGTGCAGTATAAAGTAATGAAAACTAAATAGCTGCCTGATTGATTTGTCATTTAGTTAAAGGCACCTATCATACACAAACTTTAAGCTTGTAGCGCGTGATGGATCCATTTTCCATGCAGAAACAGCTGTAAATAGAGAAACATGCACATGGCAGCTATTATTATGACCTCAAATATGTCTGAAAATAGCTGCCTTTTTGCTTAGTTCAAATGGATTTGCATTTGATTGAGTATTGGCTGAAATGTGAAGTACTTTAAAAACTTTCACTAAAGGCAGCTATTAATGTGTGTGTATAACTGTATATATAATACAATAGCTGCCCGCCGGACTTTTATTGGTTGCCTCTGTCCGAACTTTAAGCTCACGGTGGACCCCCTTCTTGACCTCCGATTGAATTTAAATTTGGAGGGGATGATTTTCTAGTTAAGTGGCACAGTTTGACACTAGGTACAAAAAATATGGTTGACATGAGGGGCGTTTGATGCACCCTAACGTATGGGCCCTACCCCGTAGATTTATCCTTTGCCCATCTTGGCCCCAGGGGCCCAAATGTAAAAATACAAAGCATGCCGTTTCTCATCAAATGAAGCAGCCTCATGGCCCTGAGTTGGTACACTGATAGATCCAGGGGTACTCTATATATACAAGTATACATGAGCCCCACATGTCATATATTATGGGCCCCAGGGCCCCAAATGTTAAAATAAGGGGCAACAGATTGACAAGGCTAGCTATAAAACTACAAGGGCACTAGAGCTCATATGTGGCACATGTATGGGCCATAAGTTGTAAATTGCCTTTTGCCTATTTTGGCCCCAGATGTTTAAGGCTAGGGGCCCCAGAGGCCCAAATGTTAAAACAAAGGGCCGGTCGTTTCTCAGCAAATAAAGGAGCTACAGGGTTTAGATTTGGTACACTAATAGGTCTTCAGCATTATATTGTTATATGTATATATGAACCCCATGTGTCACATAATATGGGCCCCAGGGCCCCAAACGCTAAAACATAGGGCCGGCCGTTACTCCGTAAAGAAAGCAGCTACAATGTCCAGCTTGAGTCTGCTGATAGCACTTGAGAATTATATTTCAACATATGCACATGAGCCCATAAGTCAAATATTATGGGCCCCGGGGCCCCAAATGTTAAAGCAAAGGCCCGGCCGTTTTTCATCAAATAAAGCAACTTTAGAGCTCAGATTTTTGGACACAGATTGCACATTGTCACATAATACGGGCCCCAGGGCCCCAAACGCTAAAATATAGGGCCGGCCGTTACTAAGTAAATAAAGCAGCTACAATGCCCAGCTTGAGTTTACTGATAGTACTTAAGAATTATACTTCAACATAAATATATGAGCCCCATAAGTCAAATATTATGGGCCCCAGGGCCCCAAATGTTAAAACAAAGGACCGGCCATTTCTCATCAAATAAAGCTGCTTCGGGGCTCAGAGTTTGTACACAGATTGCACCTGAGAATTATATTGTTATATGTACATTATGAGCCCCATATGTCACATAATATGGGCCCCAGGGCCCCAAACGCTAAAACATAGGGCCGGCTGTTACTCAGTAAATAAAGCAGCTACAGTGCCCAGCTTGAGTCGCCTGATAGCACTAGATAATCATACTTCAACATATGTACATGGACCTCATAAGTCAAATATAATGGGCCCAGGGCCCCAAATGTTAAAACAAATGGCCTGCCGTTTCTCATCAAATAAAGCAGCTTCCGGGCTCAGAATTTGTACAAAGATAGAACCTGAGAATTATATTGTTACTAACACCCACACACCCATCCACCCCACACACGTAGGACTAAACAGACAGATCGTATTATATCATAATTGGAAATACCAGCGTGAAGCGTTAAGGCTGTTCCAGTTAAATTACATACCCATTGGCTGTTCCATTTAATTTACATACTCCCTCTGAAATGGCCCCCCAAAAGGCTGTTCCGTATAATTTACATACTCCCTCTGAAATGGCTGTTCCATTTAATTTACATACTGACAACAGCAACCTATGGAGAGTAAGAGAGACGACTCCCCTGGGAGGGGACTTTTTACAATTTCTTTATTTTAAGTGCTACGACAGTGCAACCTACATTCAATTAAAGCTTGTGACTTGGACTTTCCCTTTTTACACATTTTCTGCCCAATTGGGCGACTTTTTACAATTTCTTTATTTTAAGTCCTCAGCAAATAAGGACTGTAACTTTGGGTACACCGATAACATGCGGGTATAGCCGTATTTGTGTACAAATATATAGCCTTTTCGTCTCTCTTTTCTTCTTCTTCTCTTCTTTTTTGTCTATTATTTCTTATATAGCCTTACATTAATTTTGACAATTTTGACATGTTTAACAATTTACCACTGTTCTCTAGAGCTTTCTTAATTCCATGTACGCATTCACCATCCACTCAATGTTCCCCTCATTAATGTGGGGTAATTGGTTAGTGTACCATACTGTTAAAAGTAGCTTGCGGGCTCTTGTCTAGTGGCCGAATTCAATGTGTCTATTAAAACCAATACTAATCAGATATGTATCTCTGAATCATCTACAAATTACATTTATAATAAAACAAAAACAAACAAAACTCACAGGAAAGCGCAGATATAATATGATATTTGGGTGTATAGTTCTGCCTCTTCCCTCTGTTTTTTTTTTTACTTTTCTTCTACCGTTCTTCTTCTTCTTCTTCTTTGTCTTCTTCTTTATCGTCTTCTTCTTCATCGTCATCTTCGTCTTCTTTTTCTTCTTTTTTTCTTTTCTTCGTCTTCTTTTTTGACTTCGTCTTTTTCTTCGTCTTCTTTGTTCATCTTCTTCTACTTCTTCGTCTGTACCTTTTCTTCTTCGTTGTCTTATCTCCATTTCTTCGATTTTGCCCTTTATCTTCATCTTTTTTTTTCTTCTTCTTCTTTTACGTCTGCCCTCTTCTCTGTGGTCGTCTTATAAGCTACCTTCTGCTTCTCAGTTAGTTATTGAAGCTTTTTGTTCCTTAGAAATATACACGTTCCTCATTTTGCAAATCGCAGTGGAGTATTAGAAGTGAATCATTGTTATATCACATGTCAATTTTGTTTCTTGTACTTCTCTAGTATCCAGTAAACTGTCCATTAGCCACGTACACATAGAATCTACCTGAATAGTTGCAAAATGCGCAATATAAAGAGTCAAAGATGCCTTTTGTTAAGCACGACATATCAGGATTAATGTACGGCTACTATTTTAAAGCTCATAGTAATATTCATTTTTTGTTTAAAATAGCGCAAAACAGAAACAAAACAAAAAAGCAGCATAAAATCGGAGAAACAGTAGACAAAGAAAAAGAAAAAAGAAGAAGAGAACAGAAGACGGATAAGAAAAAAGAAGACGACGAAAAAGAAGAAGAGGAAGGAGTAGGAGGAGGAGGAGGAGGAGAAGAGGAAGAAATACAGGAAGAAGATGACGATTAGGGGAAGAAGACCACAAAAAGGAGGCAGCAGCAAAAACGAAAACAAATGAACGAACAAAAATGAAGAAGGAAAATATGATTAACCAGAAGAAACAGCAAAAGTAAAAGAAGAAGGAAAAAAGAAGGATAAGGAAGAAGTGATAATGATGATTTTTTTTTTTTTTAATTTTTTTTTTTTTATTTATTTTTTCCAGTGTACATTTTACAATCATAGTTTACTCAGATAAATACAGAAAGTTTGATTTCTATACACCAGGTATTTTTTAAATATTAAACAATACATAAACAGTACCAGCACACACACACTCTCACATACATATTTATATAGCATTTGATTTGTCTAGCTTTTACAATAAGAACAAAATGTTTAGTTGAAAAGTCCCTTCCAAACCTGCCATTTATTTTGATAAACTCGGTATTTTGAATCTTTTAAAAGAATGAATCTTTCCAATTTATGATAATATTCTATTTCCTTCTGAAGAGGGATAAAAGAAAGGGTTGAATTTTGGCATCTTTTTCTGTATATATAAAACTTAGTTAGAATGAGAATTAAATTGATAGCACTATTTAGTTTTCCTAAATCTGTCCCGAAAAGAATATGATTTCGGTTGAATGTGATAGGTATACCGAGTTTTTGTAAACACCAGGTTTCGAGCTGAGACCAAATGGGTTTAACCTTTTACAATCTGATAAAAGATGAATTATCGTTTCGGGTTCCTTGTTGCAAAAAGTACATATATTATCATTTCTTTTGCCAATTTTAAACATAAATGTATTTGTGGTAAGAATTCCATTTAAAATTCTGTACTGAAACCACCGTAATTTTGTATCCATTGTACATTTAAATGGCAACAAAGAGTATATCTTCCATTCATCATCTGAAAAGCTACTATTTAATTTTACTTCCCATTTTCGTTTTGCTCTTGGTATCTTTGAGGACATAAGTTGTTTACAGATTGATCTGCAACCTTTTTTATCTTTTAAAATAAAACTGAAATGAAATGGGATAAACGGCTTAGGAATTGCAATAAATGTAGCGTTTTCCTGAAATAGATGCTTGAAATTACTCTTAATTGCGCAAATTACACTGTTGTATTCCAAAAATTTAGCCGTAATCCATAATTTGTTTCAATTTCATGAAGAAAAGAAAACGGTTTTGGTTAACATGGACAAGGTCAGAGACAAAATCAATACCTGCTGTCCGCCATTTTTTATAATTTATTTCTTTACCACCAATCTTAAACCATTCGTTTTCCCATAAACATGATCTTAACACATCGTCAATTGTATTAGGATTGTGTTTTTTCTTTACCTTAGACCAAGATAAAAGAACTTCTTTCCAAAAAACATTTTGGGAATTTTGTGCTACTTTTAATGTATAATTTGCGCCCTTTTCAAGATCATTAATATGTATACCAGTTGAAATAGAAAAAAACATCAATCCTTTAGCATCAATACATCCATTTACAATTCGTCTAATCCATGTACATTTCAGTGCTTCAAAGAATAAATCTACTTTAACCAATCTTAATCCACCTTCAGAATAATCATTTGACAATTGATCTCTACTTATTTTATCTCTTGTACCTTTCCAAATAAAATTATAGATTTTCTTTTGTAAATCTTTTATAAAGTCTTTTGACGGGTTAGGAATTGAAAGAACAAGGTGGTTAAACTTTGGTATCAGTAGGGATTTGACTATAGTTATTCTTCCAAAACTGTCAAGTTTCTTTTAGACCAATGATGCATTACCTTTGTCACCGACTCCATAACCTTATCATAGTTCAAATTAACCATTTCAACCAAATTGGTTGAAAATTGTACTCAATGCAGAGAATTTTCCGTCTTCAACCCACTTTAGATTTTTATTTGTAATGCCAGGGTTTGGTTTTCTACCTCTAAGTGACCCAATATATACAACATTTGTTTTATCCTCGTTTATTTTCAACCCTGACAAACGCTCAAACAAATCCAGTGTTTTTAACGTTTGTAGTAAACTTTCATTACTTCCATTTAAGATCACAGTCGAGTCATCAGCGTATTGGGTGATTTTACAATTAATATTTTCAACTGTAATACCACATATATCAGTATTTTTTCGTATGAGACAGCCCAACATTTCAGCACAAATTAGAAAGATATAAGGGGACAAAGGGTCCACCTGTCTGCAACCTCTACCTAAATCGAATTGTTTTGAGGAATTTCCATTTACCAAAACTGAGGATTGACTTTTATTATAAAAAGTTTGATCCATTTTGTAAAAGATGGACCGATATTTAGAAAATCTAATGTTTTAAAATGAATTTATGAGAAACGGAATCAAACGCTTTTTCAAAATCTATAAGCAATAGCATACCTGGTTGGTCATGTAATTTTGTGTATAAAATTAAATCATAAAGTAATCTTATATTTTCTCCAATATACCTTCCTTTCATAAAACCTTTTTGATCATCATTTATTAGGCTTGGTAAAATCTGTTTCATTCTTTCAGCAATACACGATGAAGCTAGTTTATAGGTTATATTTAACAAAGTAATAGGACGCCAATTCTTTAGGAATTGTTTTGGTTTGTTTCCTTTAGGAAGGAGGGTAATAATCCCTAATCTCTGCGTAACTGATAATTCCCCTGATTCATATGAGTAGTTCAGAGAACGTAAGAGAAAACCTCCCAAGTCTTGAAAAAAACTTTCCAAAATTCAGTGGTAAACCCATCAGACCCAGGACTTTTATTGTTTGACATTTTCTTCAAGGCAGTTAAAAGTTCGTTATAAGTCAAATGCCCTTCGAGCTTTTTTTAATTGATCTTGAGTTAATTGAGGTAAATCTGATCTTGAAAGATTTTGGTCGAATTCCTCCAAATATAAATTGTTGTCTTTACATTCATACAGTTTCGAGTAAAACTTAAAAGTTTCTTCCATTATTTGGTATTGATCTTTTATATCATCCCCGTTTGCATTTTGTAAATGAACGATTGCTTTATTTACACAGTTTCTTTTTTCCAAGTTCACAAAATATTTAGATGGTTTTTCTCCGTGTTCTATCCATCTTGCTTTGGATCGTAACATTACGCCTTCCATTTTTCCTTCCTCATCTCCTCTAATTCGGACTTTTTAATTTCAACATTTTCTAAAACGTCTGTATTGTTTGAATCACCTAGCTCTTTTTCTAAAGCAAGTATTTTTTCTTTTTCTGATGCATATTTGATCGTTTCCCCTTATCTCCATGAGCAATACTTCAAGAAACAGTTGTTCATTTATCGTAAACTCGAGCTCACTTGCAGGGATTTGATTTATATTATTTAAGTTATATGGTGATACTGCATATTGTTTCTTAACTTCACTAATTTTTTTCTTAATCCTATCTATGTAATCAATATCTTTTAATAGCGTATTATTGAATTTCCAAAAACCTTTCCCACGTTTAATAGGAGACACGTCGAGCGAAAGACTAATAAGAGAGTGATCTGTTCGATATCCAGGGTCTATTTTAGATTTCACTAAATATGTTGTAAGCTCTTCCGATATCAGAAAAAAATCTAATCTGGACTGTTTTAAAGGAGTTGGTTGACGCCAGGTATATCTGCGAGAGTTTGGGTTTTGAAGTCGCCACGGGTCTATCAATCCAAGTTCTTCTTTCATTTCTAAAACAGTTTTTCTCGCTTTTGGATTATTTATGCGAATATAATTCGAGGTATCTAATTTTGGATCTTGAACCAAATTCCAGTCACCACATAACACACAATGGGCATTATCAAATGTTTCTATTACCCTTTTAATGTCGTGATAAAAGTTTGGCTTGTCATCATTTGGACCATATATTGATATAAGTGTTATACGAACATTGTTAATAGATACATCTAAAGCTACCCAATTTCCTTCTTCATCATTTTGTGTTGTATGGACTTTAAAATCTAAATTGTTATTGAGAAAAATGGCAACTCCTCTTGAATTTGAGGCAAAAGAGCTAAAAAGCTTCACCTCCCCATTCAGCTTTTACCATTATTTCCATATTCTTATCAAAATGAACATCTTGCAAACATAATATTGAAACACTTTTGTTACGCAAATAATGTAAAACATCTCTTCTTTTTTGTGATAATGATGATGATGATGATGGTGGTGATAATGGTGAGGATGATGATGAGGAGGAGGAAGAAAAAAAAGAAGAAGAAGAAGAAGAAGAAGAAGAAGAAGAAGAAGAAGAAGAAGAAGAAGAAGAAGAAGAAGAAGAAGAAGTCGAAGGCGAAGAAGAAGAAGAAAAAGAAGGAGAAGAAGAAGAAGAAGAAGAAGAAGAAGAAGAAAAAGAAGGAGAATAGAATGAGAAGACGAAGAATAAGAAGAAAGAGAAGATGTAAAAGAGGGAGGAGAAAATGTGACTGAAAACGATAAAGAAGACGAAAGACGGGACGTGAAGAAACAAGATGGATAAAGCCACGAAATGAACAAAAGCTATCAAACAACAAAAAAAGCATAAATAATAATAAAAAAGGAATAGCATTCTGACAAAATATATTCAAATCCAAACAAATGTTCAAAGACAAACATAAAAAAATATACGATACATTGGAGAGTAATAATTGGCATTGCTTGCAATATCAACACGTGTCACGTGAAAGTATAAGAGCATCATGGACTTGCCATATTGAGAGAGTCAACTGATCAGTATTGGTTTAAATAGACACCTTGGATTCGGACACTAGACAAGAGCCTTCAAGCTACTTTTAACAATATGGTACACTGGCCAATTACCCTACATCACAGAGGAAAAGATCATTACAGGTCACGAAGAATGCAGATGTTGAAACAAATAAGGTGTTGCCGTATTGCCCACATATATATGAGAGATATAAGTGGGGATATAAGTTACAACAACATGGTGTGTTACGTTCTGTCTTTATCTTTAATGTAGAAATAAGCAAGTTATTTGGCAAAAATATACATCTAGAAATGTCTTTTAGCTATTCTCAATATGTTTGACCAAAATTGATTTCAACAGCCACTAAAATATTGACGCGGAAGCGAGAGCCTTGGAGCTGCTTTTAACAGCATGCCATACCCTACATTACTGAGTGGAACACTATTTACGTTTAAAGGAGAACACGAATATTGAAACAAAACACGAACAAATTACAATTGGTTTAAATTTTAGACACACTGAATTCGGTCACAACACGAGAGCCCTCAAGCTACTTTTAACAGTATGGTACACTGGCCAATTACCCTACATCACAGATGTAAACATCATTTTAGTTTATGAAGAATGCAGACGTTGAAACAGTTGACGAAGGTTTTACCGTTATGTTTAACTTTGAGGAATGTACGTTACATTATGATTAACATGGTTTGTTACTCCATGTTCTTTATCTGTATCTTCCATGTGCAAATGTGCAGTATTGCTGGTGGACTATAGGGAGAATGGTTTTACACATTTCCTGTAGCGAGTGAATATGTTTGACCGAAATTGATTTCAACAGCCATCGAAATATTGGCCCGGATGCGAGAGCCTTGGAGCTGCTTTTAACAGTATGCCACCCTGGTCAATTACCCTACATTACTGAGTGGTACACCATTTACGTTTAAAGGAGAACACGGATATTGAAACAAAAGACACAATCAAATTACAAATATTTTTAGAGTTTATGCAACTATGTGTCCAGTTATATGAATTGTTTTGCGCATGAAAAATATAATTAACATACACACGCGTAATGTGAAGCAGGTTAAACAGTATGCTTCGACTATATTTACAAATGCGTAATTATAAATACGCACGTGACCACATCCGCGCTGCCATACCAGCTTGTAGACAGTAAGTCTCGAAGTGACCTTCTACATAGCGGGTGATCTTCCATTTGAATGCAAATGCGGGAAACAACACGAGATTATTGTGCAACAAAATTGTCTAGTTTGTTAATTTTTGTGATTATATTGTTTTGTTTTTCCTTCGGCAAATACTTTCAAAATGTTGTTTTGATAACGTATTACAAATTCAGAATCCCCCCCCATGTGTAATAATGTTTCTATTCAATTAATACTTGATGATATTTATCTATAAAGAGTTCCCATCCTTTTCAATGGCATGATAATTTGGTCACGCTTGCTGGTCTTGGTGTGTCGTACCCATGGGTCGTGCCCATGGGTATTTATAAATACGTACTTATAAATATAGTCGAAAGTAGCTATTAAAATAATTTGAGATCGCGCATAAAGGATAATAAATATCTCAAAAAAAGTAACTGGCACCCCTTAATGGCCATTATTCAAAAACAGAGGATGGAAGCCCCATCATGCACTGCAAACATGTTATCACTAGAGTTTCAACTGCCACTTTACTTTTCAAATCCCATTGAATTATGTGCAAAAGATGTTGTTTAAGAATTGTGCGTGTGTCATAATTACTTGGTCGATTTCAGAACAAAAGTGATGTATGCATAAAGGATAATTCACACCTTCTGTAGGTAACATAAAATGTGAAATCGACTAGCATTTTGAATGCGTTTTTATTGTAAATATATCAGTCCAAATTCAAATTTAACCATGCCCGTCAATGCCATGTGCGAGTAGTGGTGTCATGTTCACTCACACACAACTGTGCTAACCACAAGTCAACACAAAGGCGTGGTGGGAAGTGCTTAAATCATCCTCTGATTCAAAAACGAGCTATTGTATTACAAATCTTTTTCACTCTGTCCACGGAGGAGGTTTGGCTACTTCAAAGACTGAGAAGGCGTTCACTTACCATGCATGAATATCAAACATTCCTCATTGATAACTTTAAAAAAATAACAAATTTATTTAGGAAATGGGCTTTACCGGTGGGCATATAGGCTATAGATTTTGTTCAGTGTCATTAATGTGTGGGCAAAATGGTATGGCAAAAATAATTCTGCTTCCAACGCATTTTACAGATTTGTAATACAATCGCAGGTTTTTGAATAATGGCCATTAAGGGGGGCTAGTTACTTTTTTGAGATATTTATTATCCTTTATGCACGATCTCACTTAAATGTGATGTGATCAAGCAAAATCAGTCGGAACTCGGAAATATTGATTTTGAGATATAGCCAGACAAAGGAAATATTTCCTTTTGTTTCCTCTTGTTTGGAATTCTATAATTGCTCATATCTTTTCAACTGCTTGCCCAATTTCAATGGGGTTTTCTGCAAAATACCGCTTTGCTATGATTGAAGACAGAATTAAAAAGACTAGTTTGCGTATGATGTCCTGTCAACCAGACCTAAAATGCCGTACTGCGCAGGTCTGCAACCAATCACGCCGCGCCTTTGCCCTGCCGTCAGACGCAAACTAGTCTTTTTAATTTGGTCTTTGATTATAATGCTTGTTACAATCCAATAAGAAATTGAACATTGAATATGACCGACTTCAGACAGATTTTGCTTGATCAATATCCGTTTTCAACAGAATGGTTCAGATGATACAAGTGAATACCTAATAGTACATTATGTATGTTGTATGATTTTTAACAGGCAAACACAAAACATGCACGACGGAGTAATTGCTTGAAAATAACCCACAAGGTACTTCAAGGTCATGACTTTACATTTGTTTTTACTTGTTGATGACCCATATCATAATGTACACTTATTTAGGTCCTCACGCGCACGTGTAAGTAATAGTTCGAAACATTTTAAAACGTCGCTTTATTTAACAATGTATGTAGCAAGTGAAGATCTTTGACCAGAATTGATTTCGAAAACATCAGAATGCAACATGTTCATGAGGCACCTGAAAGTCGGTTAACAGACGAGAGCCCTCAAGCCATATTCAACAGCATGGTACACCGACCAATTACCCTATATCGCAGAGTAACACCTTGCACCATTAAACGGCGCGGAAATTTAAACAAATAACGATGAGTTTTAACATACTCTCTACCTTGTAGGTTGAGTTCAGCAAAATCCTGCGAAAAGGGCTATTCCGTTGACATCCTTACACCCTATAGAAGATGTGGATTAATTTCCTCACAGGGAGTTTGAATTTAAAATGGGGTTACCTGAATCATATGGGTGACTCAATTTGAAATTTCGTACACTCCCTGTGTGGGAGATTAAGGTCATGCGGCTCAACAGGGGGTATGGATTTCAACTGCAATAGCCAAATAATTATACATTTGAACCTGAATGGAGGGTTATAAAACTTATATTATAATTATTTAACACAGATGCCCGTTTGCGCCGGTCCGCAACGATGCAGCATCCTTTTAATATCGTTAAACTTTAACCCGTCCCCTTAAACCGCAATATAACTCTCTTTACACAAACAAATAAATGACTACTAGTACTAGTAACACACAAAGGCACACAAATGAAAACCACGTTGCGCAACTTTGATTAAAATTTCATTATTTTATTAAGTGCTGGACAAAATTATTACAAAATGTATTCATGAGCCCGGACACAAATTCACACACCTTAAGCACATTTTAACTTAAAAGTCACCGTTCTTTCATTTTTTCATGACCACCAATAATCATTTAAACGCAAACAATAATCATGTTGTTGTTTTTTCGATTTTCTTTATGAACTTTTGTAAACGTCGCCCATTTAGTTACATCTATTCATACTCCCTCTGTATTATGGTTTTGCACTTATCTTCCACAACTGGAGTGAGTATTTCAAATTGAAGTTACCCAATTTCTTATTTCATTCAAAACTCATTCTAAACTCCCTCTGTGGAAGACAGCTAAATCTTACAGAGATACTGTGGAGTTTAAATGGAACAAACCCAATGTTCAAAACCTCTTTCTTTAAAAAAAAACTCTTATCTTTGGCTTTCAGTTTACTGTGAAAAACAATAAGATGAAGGTTCTTCAATATTATAGCAAGACATAAAATACTTTTATGTGGCCAATAATTTTCATTTATTCTTGCACGGTTATATAACATTGTGAGAGATAAAGTATACAATTTAACAATGATTTCATAGTAAAATTTAACAATAGGTCTATTAATTTATCAAGCTATAGGTTTACACACAATACTGACAATCAGATAATGTGCTTAGTTTTACCAAATTTAAAACACTGACACAAGTAAATACGAGATCACACTTTGCAAATACGACATACTTGTTAGTCTAGTTACGGTCACATGCCCCACTTTATATATATGCCCCACTTTAGACTTCAGTAGATCGCATTTAACAATAATTACTATATTCCGTAGATAGTATTCGATATTGTTTTCTGCAGTGGGTAGCATTTAGCATGCAGATGGCCATCGTCAGTGCAAAATGTAATTTAGTCATATTAATTTATTGAGATAACACTTTTACATCCAATACTGTTGATCGATAATGTACTTAATTTCATAGAATTTAATACATGGACGAAAATAAAAAATACGATTACACTTAGCAAATACAACGTACTTGTTAGTATAGTGACGGTTACATTATGTTATATAATTATGTGCAAACTGTAACAATAGTTTTACTAATTTATCAAGATAATAGTTTAACATCCAATACTGACGATCGATAATATACTTATTTTACCAAATTTAATACATTGACGCAAGTAAAGATACGACATGCAAATACGACATATTTGTTAGTATAATTACGGTTACATTATGTTCTGCAATATCTACAAAACGTAACAATAATTCTATTAATTTATCAATTAAGCTATGTAGTTTTATATCCAATACTGACATCGATATCATACTTAGTTTTACAAAATTTAATACATTGACACAAGTAAACACGTGATCACACTTAGCAAATACGACATACTTGTTAGTCTAGTTACGGTCACTTTGGTGGTATCTTCAGTAGACACAACTTGACACTGCTATCTTCAGTAGATAACATTTGGTGTTGATATCTTCAATAAATAGCATTTGACACTGCTATTTGCTATTGCTTTATTCAGTAGATAGCATTTAACAGTGATCTTTTCAGTAGATTACATGTAACAATGTAATTATATTATCTTCAGTAGATAGCATATGACAGTGCTGTATTTTATAGATAGCATCTATCTTCAGTGCAAAATGTAACAATAATAATTTATAAAGATAATAGTTTTACATCCAATACTGTCGATCGATAACATACTTAATATTACCAAATTGAATACATTAACATAAGTTAAGAATAAATCACGCTTATAGCAAATACGACATATACTTGTTAGTTTAGTTACGACTGCATTGTAGATGCTGGTATCTTCAGTAGACAACACTTAACACTACTATCTTCAGTAGATAACATTTGGCATGTTATCTTTAATAGATAGTATTGCTGTCTTCAGTAGATAACATTGCTATCTTCAAGAGAAAGCATTCGACAATGTTATTGTTAGGAAATAACAATTTACTATATTCAGTTTAGCATTTGCTATTACTTCCTTCCGTAGATTATATTTGCCAGTGATCCCTTCAGTAGAGCACATTTAACAACAATTACTATCTTCCGTAGATAACATTTGACCTTGCTATCTGCAGTGGGTACCATTTGGCATGGCTATCATCAGTATACAGCATTTGACAGTAGGCCTACTATCTTCTGTAGATAGCGTTTGCCATTGCTAACGTCAGTTCAAAATGTAACAATTACAATAGTTCTATTAATTCATCAAGATAACAGTTTTACATCCAATACTGACGATCGATAACATACTTAATTTTATAGAATTTAATACATTGACGAAAAAATACGATTACACTTAGCAAATACGACGTACTTGTTAATCTAGTTACGGTTACATTCTGTTATATATATGCAAAATGTACAAAAGTGCTACTAATTTATCAAAATAATAGTTTACATCCAATACTGACGATCGATAACATACTTAATTTACCAAATTTAATACATTGACATAAGTAAAGATACGATTACACTTAGCAAATACCACACATTTGTTAGTATAGTTACGGCTGCATTGTGTTCTGCAAGATCTGCCAAATGCAATAATAGTTCTATACTTTTATCAAGCTATAACTGGATTTTACATCCAGTATTGACGATCGATAACATACTTAATTTGACCAAATTTAATACATTGACACAAGTAAAGATACGATCACACTTAGCAAATACCACACATTTGTTAGTATAGTTACGGCTGCAAGATCTGCCAAATACAATAATAGTTCTATACTTTTATCAAGCTATAACTGGATTTTACATCCAGTATTGACGATCGATAACATACTTAATTTTACCAAATTTAATACAATGACACAAGTAAAGATACGATCACACTTAGCAAATACCACACATTTGTTAGTATAGTTACGGCTGCAAGATCTGCCAAATACAATAATAGTTCTATACTTTTATCAAGCTATAACTGGATTTTACATCCAGTATTGACGATCGATAACATACTTAATTTTACCAAATTTAATACAATGACACAAGTAAAGATACGATCACACTTAGCAAATACCACACATTTGTTAGTATAGTTACGGCTGCAAGATCTGCCAAATACAATAATAGTTCTATACTTTTATCAAGCTATAACTGGATTTTACATCCAGTATTGACGATCGATAACATACTTAATTTTACCAAATTTAATACAATGACACAAGTAAAGATACGATCACACTTAGCAAATACCACACATTTGTTAGTATAGTTACGGCTGCAAGATCTGCCAAATACAATAATAGTTCTATACTTTTATCAAGCTATAACTGGATTTTACATCCAGTATTGACGATCGATAACATACTTAATTTTACCAAATTTAATACAATGACACAAGTAAAGATACGATCACACTTAGCAAATGCCACACATTTGTTAGTATAGTTACGGCTGCATTGTGTTCTGCAAGATCTGCCAAATACAATAATAGTTCTATACTTTTATCAAGCTATAACTGGATTTTACATCCAGTATTGACGATCGATAACATACTTAATTTTACCAAATTTAATACAATGACACAAGTAAAGATACGATCACACTTAGCAAATACGACATATTTTGTTAGTATAGTTACGGCTACATTGTGTTCTTCAAGATGTGCAAAATGTAACAATAATTCTATTAATTTATCAAGCTATGTAGTTTTACATCCAGCATTGACGATTGATATCGTACTTAATTTTGCAAAATTGAAAACACTGACACAAGTAAACACGAGATCACACTTAACAAATACGACAAACCTGGTAGTCTAGTTACGGTCACTTTGGTGGTATCTTCAGTAGATAACACTTGACACTGGTATCTTCAGTAGATAACATTTGGTGTTAATATCTTCAATAGATAGCATTTGACACTGCTATTTACTATTGCTTTCTTCAGTAGATAGCATTTGGCAGTGATACTTTCAGTAGATTACATTTAACAATAATGACTATCTTCAATAGCATTAAACATTGCAATCTGCAGTGGCATTTGACATGACTATCATCAGTATAGAGCATTTTACCGTGCTATCGTCTGTAGATAGCATTTACCAATGCTATCTGCAGTGGGTAGCATTTGACATGGCTATCGTCAGTAGAAAGCATTTTACATTGCTATCTTCCGTAGATAGCATTTTGCCATTGCTATTTGTAGTGCAAAATGTAACAATAGTTCTATTAATTTATCAAGATAATATTTTTACATCCAATACTGTCGATCGATAACATACTTAATTTTACTAAATTTAATACATTGACACATGTAAAGCTTGGATCTCACTAAGCATGCTTGTAATTCTGAAATAAAGCAACTATGGTCTAAGTGGCTTCCTCAAGAGAGTGACGTCGGTACTTTGTCGGTGCCCTCTGTTTTTATTTATCAACATTGTCTTTGTCGGTGTTACTTCGCATGTGTACAGATGTGCCGCCTTTGATCTTGCGTGTAATCACGTCAGTTCTTTGCGTAAACTCGCACGATATAATACTACACGCACTTGTGTACGCACTGACGTCACTCTCCCGAGGAAGCCAAAATAATAACTATAAAAGGTGTATAAGGCGCGAAACCAACAAAAGACAACGAAAAAAGGTAATTTAAAAGGGATGATTTAACATTACTTTTCATTTAGGGCACGGTATAGCGCAGCCGTAGCGATATGATTTCGACTCATAATAATAGAGCCAAACTGAATTAGAACTTTATAATAAGTAGCCTATTTATTAATTAAAATGGCCAAACCGAGAAAAATAGTTCAAAATATTAACCCACAGCAAAAGCTATGTCAGTGGAAATTCAGTTTTCCCACATTAACTGTATCAGTATGATCAAAATATCATCACGGATTTATCTTAGAACAATAATATAATTATATAATTACAATTAATTTTGAAAATTATACAGTAGTAAATAAACAAAATTTACAAAAAACACCATAATAAAACTGTTTGCCACAATATATTTTACAACAACATTATGAAACATTTTTAAATGCTGTAGAGTTTTTTCATCAGTATTGCACGTTTTTACTTCTCTTCCATGACCTTTATATAACCCGACATTTAAAACGTTTCGACCAAACCCAAGACCAGTTTATAACACGTTTATAACGTTTTAAAAACATAGGCCTATGTGTTTGCTGGGTGGTCAGATTCTTGTTCGTATAGTTAAGTTCCAAGATTTGCACAATCTCAAAGCCATGATTTCGATTTAATTGATATACAAACCATTCAATGTCACTTAATTAGGACATTTTTAAGTGTAAAATCTTGAAATGTGATTAATGCCAAAGAGACGTGGGTTCAATCGCTTTTTAAAATAATTGCTAATCGTTTTAAAATTAGATGGTTCATTGTCGCAAAGATCGGCTCAACTTCTTTGGAAATAATACATTTTTGCTTGCAATACCGTAAAACCTCGTCTACAAGCATATAGTGTGTTTTTGATGGGGGCTAAATTAAAACGAGGCAACCATAAATATGCCAATACAATAGATTGGTCTTACAATAGTACTTGTTTGTATATGTTTGTATTGGTGATTAATTTGCTCAAACTCCAAAGTATTATCATTTTGTCGATAGATGGCGTCTGGATTAATTTAGCTTTCATCAAAGCACTCTATATGCTTATAGACGTGGTTTTACGGTATGGCTGTTTAAATCTCAGGAGAGGGTCTATCATGTTTGTCAAGATTCTTAAATTTCGGCGGATTTAACAATTTGGGCTTTGTTTCGGTTAACTTCTATTTGTAATTGAGCATCTCTTTTCAATTTCCGTTTTTCAGCTCGTTTCTTTCTATAATCAAAAATGAGGTCAACAATGGTGTACAGATATGGATTAATGGCAGAATTAATGGGTAAAACAACTGTAACACACCAAGCAAATACAGACGGGGGTAAAGTAATAACCCTGGTTTGAACTAAGATCCCGAGTACGATTATTGGAGACCAACAGAAGAAATCTGTGGCAACGATGGCAGATACTTTGGCTGTGAGCTTTATCTGTGTTTTCATGCCAAGGGTATTTCCAGATTCCTTGGAGGATTTAATAACAGCCTTCACTATATGAATATAACAGATAAGTATTACCAGGTAACATACACCGTTAAGACCTAAGAAAAGGGCTGTTGAATAAAAGAGCCCATTAGCAAGATCCTTGAATTCGGTACTGATAGTGTTATCACGATGAAACGTCAGATATTGTGTATCTTGGAAAGTGTTATATACATAGAAAGGCTCGATTTTTGTAGTGGAATATATTTTTGTCAAAGATAGGGGCAGACCAATACAAACATTAGAATTGTCATAGAATTTAAAATTGATTCCTGACAAAGCTGATGGAATAGTTCCTAATGCAATTGAAATGGTCCATGTCAAAATCGCAACAATTGTGGCAGATTTCTTTCTTAATTTGTGAGTTGAATAGGGAAACCTGACATTAATGAACCTGTCTATGCTTATCAATGTCACAAAGAACACAGAAGCTTCACTAGATATTATTGATAAAGCTCCTGCGATTCTGCAAGTTATGCCAGATCTCCAGGTTTCGGATTGCATTGGAAAACGATCACCGAAATATAAATCAGCTGAAGCAATGATCATAAGATAGATTCCCATAAGAAAATCTGATATGGCAAGATTACACAGCAATAGTGCATTCACTTTATTTTTCTGAGCCCTTTTGTTTGTAGCAACTAGCACGAAGAAATTTCCTCCAAATGCATTTAAACCGATGAACCACATTATCACTGTTAATGTTCTATCAGCAAGCAGTCTATCACATGTAAGATATGGTGATCTACTTCCCACGGCAAAACAATTATTGATACGAGTAGGGACATAACAATTGCATATTTCATGCTGACTAACAAGCAATCGTAACCTATCTGACTGGGAAGAAAACTGATCGCGAGTTATTCTGGTTAGCGTGTTGTCAATTACATTTAAGGACTGCAGAAGAGTCAGGTGATGTATGTTTGGAATTTCCTTGAATTTATTTTCTGACAAATCAACAAGCTCTAGCCTGAAAGTGTCTTTAAATATGTCATTATCTAAATGTGTCAGATAATTCTTTGATAAAGCAAGAAGATACAAATTCACTAAACCTTGCATCACATTTTTATTCAACGATCGTAATTGGTTAGAGCGAACATTGAGGTGCTTTAAACGTGCCATGTTTTTGAATATACCATCAGGTAATTCGGTTAACTTGTTATCATCAATATTAAGAGATTGTGTTCTTATTAAATTGGAGAATGAATTCGCATCGAGTGTACGAAATTCATTTCCACTCAATGTTAGTCTATTCAAATTGTCTAAGTCTGTCATTTCTTTATGTAAGGAAGTCAACCGATTTCCCTCCAAGTAAATGTCATACAAAGAAAGAAATGAATCTTGAAATATACCATCAGGTATTGAACTCAAGGCATTGTTTTCAAGTGAAAGTCGATAGAGACTTTTCATTCCGCGAAAAACTTTCGCGTTCAGATTAAATAATTTATTTCTATCAAGGTATAGGGACCTCAAATTTACCAAATATTTAAATATTTCGTCAGGCAATGAAATCACGAAATTATCAGAAAGCGAGAGTTCTTTAAGATTTGACAAATTTGTAGATATTACGTCAAGTTCTGAAATCTAAATTTCCATTTAGGTACAGTTCTTGCAAATTTATACAATCTTGAAATATCCCATCAGGTACACTATTTAAAGAATTGTTAGAAAGCCAGAGTTTTTGAAGATTTTTCAAACTCACGCCAGGTAATTTAATTTCTGATATGCGATTTCCGTCGAGTTTCAGTTGTTTCAAGTTAATCATATTCTGAAATATCTCAACTGGTAATGTATTCAATAACGTATAAGAAAGCTCGAGATTCCGGAGATTGTTCAAACCTTCGAACATTCCTACATTTAGATCTGATATATTATTTTTACTAAGGACCAATTCTTCCAAATTAATTAGACCTTTAAATATCTCGTCAGGTAATGTGCTCAATAAATTCTCAGAAAGTTTGAGTATTTTGAGATTTTTCAAACTTTTGAACATTCCCTCATCCTGATCTGATATTTGATTTAAATCAAAGTTTAGATGTTTTAAATGTATCAAATATTGAAATATCTCACCAGAAAATGTACTTATTTTATTTTGTCCAAGATACAGGTTTATCAGATTGTTCAAACCTTTGAACATTTCTCCATCCAGATGTGATATAAAATTGAAAGAAAGATCGAGTTGTATGAGATTGTTCAATCTTTGGAACATTCCTACATTCAGATCTGATATCTGATTTGATTGTAGTCCCAGGTATACCAAATTTGTCACATTTTGAAATATTCCACTAGGTAATGTACTCAAAACATTACCAAAAATGAAGAAATATTTGAGGTTGTTTAAATCTTGAAATATCCCAACATGCAATGCACTCAATAAATTATTATAAAGCCATAGTACTTGTTTAAGTCTTGAAATAACTTATCAGGTAGTGAGCTCAATAGATTGTCGTTTAGCCGCAGGTCTGTGAGATCGTTCAAACCTTTAAACATTAATTTGTCTAGTTCTGATACCTGATTGTGTTCTAGGTCTATTTCTTTCAAATTGATCAAATTTGTTTGAAATAACCCAATGCGTATACTAAATGCGTTGTTTTGTACTGGTTTGACTGGGTTATTATAAGAAAACAGTAACTCTTTAAGGCTACTCAAACCAATTAACATTTTAGCATGCAACTCATTTATTTCATTTAAATACAGCCTAAGAGTCTCCAAATGTATCAAATCTTTGAAAATTTCATCGGGTAATGTATTCAAGAAATTTTTAGATAGATCTAGACTCTTCAGATTTGTTATACCTTGAAATACGCCTACCTCTAGATATGATATCCTAGAACCTCTAAGATTGAGTTCTGTCAATGTTATCAAATATTGAAATATCCCACCAGGTAATGAACTGACGAAATTTACGGAATTCATATACAGCGTTGTGAGTTTGTTCAAGCCTTGGAACAATAGTTTGTCCAATTCTGATATCGGATTTTCTCCGAATGTTAATAATTCCAAATTTGTCAAATCTTGAAATATTTCACGATGTACTGTGCTTAACAAATTGTGATTAAGCCTCAGTTTTTTGAGATTGTACAAACCCTGGAAGCAAAATACCCCCAGTTCTGATATACGATTTTCAGAGAGGTCGAGCTCTTTCAAATTTGACAAATCTTGAAATATTTTATCAGGTACTGTGCTTAACAAATTCTCAAATAGCCACAGTATTTCGAGATTGTACAAACCTTGGAAGCAATCTACCTCCAGTTCTGATATACGACTTTCAAAGAGGAAGAGCGTTTCCAAATTTGTCGAATCTTGAAATATTTCACTAGGTACTGTGCTTAGCCGATTGTATTGAAAAAAAAGTACTTCGAGATTGTACAAACCTTGGAAGCAAACTACCTCCAGTTCTGATATACGATTTTCAGAGAGGTCTAGAAATTCCAAATTTGCCAAATCTTGAAATATTTTATCAGACACTTTGCTTAACGAATTCCTATTAAAGGCGCAGTAGTTTGATATTGTACAAACCTTGAAACAAGTCTACTTTCAGTTCTGATATCTTATTCCGTTGAAATTCAAGTTGTACCAAACGTGACAACGTCCAAAATGTTTTTGGATTTTGCAAAATCAGACGATTAGTGTTCAGAATTAATACCTCTAAATATTGTAAGTCTTGAAAAAAGTTATCAGACACTTGCACAATTTCATTTTCGGATAAATCTAAATGGGTTGTGTAAAGTGGGTAGGTGATTACATCCGTGCTGTTTGACCGTGTGCGCAATCTTCATACACTACTTCTCTTGTACTAAGGTAAGACGCACAGTTTGGGGGAAACTTCAGTTTACACTTATAAGTATATCGTGGATCACACATAACTTTGTTGTTGTATCCTTTAACATTATGACACTGATTTCTACTTACTGTGTTACCATGGTGATCTTTCTGAACACTTTCGTCTTCAGGGCATCCGAGTACGTTATCATTAGCACGTGCTTCCTTTATGTAAAGACTTGTATTACCTTGCAAATTAACTCGGAAACTTGACTCTAACAATGTTGAACTACACATTTCTGATTGTACATTGAACACTACATACTTATTCTTACAGTCTTTTAAGTCTCCATCTCGTTCAATATAAAGACGCGTCGGTTGTGTAGGGTCATTATATCCGTGTATTTGTAGCTCAGCAACGTCACTTGAAGGATACATGCGTAATTCGAGCTCCCTTGGAAGAAAACTCCTCCGTCGGTCTTGTTATCAACAAAACATGGGTAGGCTTCATTGAGAGGTACATCCCAAAGAGGGTCCACCAGCAACTGAGCTGTAACGATCATTCCATTCATCACTGGGTTGTTATTAAAGGACAATGTCATGATGATGACAGAGAGTTTCAGGATGAAACGGAAATAATTACGTTTGCTTACACCCGTCATTTCGGCTAGGTTGTGTTAGATCGCAGGGAATGAAATCAGTAAATGTTATACATCTTATAGCGAATCAATGTCCGGAATAAATGCAGATTTTGAAACCGTTCGCGTCCTCTTTTTTAGCTTAGAATAGATCATAAAATGGCACAATTCTGCTGTATGACAGAAAATAAGATCATGTACGTTGGATACCTTTGTTCACTTTCTTCTGTAAGGCCACTGCTAAATCTGCTTTAAACTGCAAGTCCTGTGCTATATGCACGCGTATGCGGCACGGAATACACAAAAAAAACCGTTCCGAGCAACGAACTAGCCCGGTAGGTCGGGACCTAGGAAACTTTATTCACATCAACCGCTCATAACAAAGTTGTTCTTAACAAAACAGTCAGCCACCTGGACAACCGATTCTTTAGAAATGCTTAGTCGCGCTAAAAGTCGATCGATACATGTTAAAATCAGCACAATTCAGAGATACACCTTTTTGCTATGAAATTAATTTTCTCCGTCAAATATAAAGCAATATTTTTTTTTCTTCAGTAATGTCAATTAAAAACTTGGTGCTTGGATATACATTTTTTTAAAAATCCTGGTGTTAAAATTAAGCATCAAATTGTGTCTTTTAGTGTTAGTTCACCACACCAGCCTACAAAATCCATGCAGAAATTCACTGAGGTGACGCACCTCACTGTACTACGTTTCTTATTCAGATTTCAATAAAGGAATACGTACTTATTAAAATTCTGCTTGTCCCTCAAAATGTAAATATCTATATTTCGTGTAATTTATGCTTGAAATGACGCCGGCTGCTCTGATTTTGGCTTCAGAATTCGGCAGCTTTACACATACGATCTTGCCGTGACGTCACATGTTTTAGGAAAATACCGTTGTGTTGATGATTTTTTTCGTAAAAGGAACGGTCACTGATGATATCAACAAACAATCGTCGATCGAAAGGTATTAAATACGGCAAAGAACGAGACAAAATTGCTTGCTATTTGAAGCTTTCTCTTCATAAATTAAATGATTTAGCTTTCTATTCAACCAAGTGGAGTGATGAATAATAAAGCGACGATATATTTGCTCAAAGCACATACCCAGGTTGCTTTTTAAGAGGAACTATCTGTTATTTTTGAGAATAAAGTTGCCACGGTCAAAAAATAGATTTTCTTTATACTTTCATATTTGATGGACCTTGACCTCAAACTAACACACATGGGATAAATTTCGGAAAAATATCCCCGTTGCCATGGTAACAGGCAAATTTCAATTTTAGACCTATTTTCCCATTTTTTGCATTTTTCAGCAGTCAAATTGTCAAGTTTTGAAGCCAGTGTTACTAGTATACACAATATATATATAATTTTTTCTTTATAAGGTATGAATAGGTCAAACCTTAGATGCCGCAATGAAAGTATAAAAATAATCACCAGATGTCAGGGTGGGTTATACCATTTATTTGAAATAGGGGTGTTTTTCAATTATTTCAAAGTATGAAAATACACCAACTTTGTATAGCTCATAAACCATATGGTAGTGTTCCGATTTCAACATCGACCACAGCATGTTGAGATGATACATTGGTCTTATGAAAAAGTTACATTTGAGCTTGGGGAAAACACATCTGTATATACAGTGTTGCCAGACATTTTCCTATTTTTCGAAATTCAACACAAATCTCACCTTAAGTTAAATGATGTGAAAATGAAACATCATCCTTTCAAGGAACATTTATTAGAAAGAGAGTTTTTATTCATATCAAATTTGATCAGTTATAATGGTCAGTGTTGTTCTAAACCACATGGGTGTTGCCATAATTGGGGTTTAATTGTGATTTGTGGATATTTTCAACTTTTTACAAGTCATAAAAATACCAAAATGCATTTCTATAATAAAGAAAGAAACATCGACCTCGTCATGTTGAGATGATATATTGGCCTTATGAAAACAGTTATTTTGATCTGGGGGCGGGGTAAGACATCAGTTTATACAGTGTTGCCAGATAAACCACATGGGTGTTGCCATAATTGGGGTTTAATTGTGAGGTGTGGATATTTTCAACTTTTTACAAGTCATAAAAATACCAAAATGCGTTTCTATAATAAAGAAAGAAACATCGACCTCGTCATGTTGAGATGATACATTGGCCTTATGAAAAAGTTATTTTGATCTGGGGGGGTAAAACATCAGTTTATACAGTGTTGCCAGATATTTTCCTATTTTTTCAAAATTCAACACAAGTCTCGCCCTAAGTTAAAAGATATGAAAATGAAACTTCACCTTCATACGGAACATATCTTTTTAGAAAGAAAGTTAATTTCATATTCAATTTGATCATCTGGGATGGTCAGTGTTATTCTAAGCCATATGGGTGTTGCCATAGCTGGCATTTAATATGACAATTTAGATATTTCCAGCTTTTTACAAGTCTTAAAAATAGTACACATCCTTAAAATTATTGTGGAATGAACGCAATATTAAGGTTAAAAATTACCCTAAGAACACTTAGTATGTGAATTTAAATTTTAAATTTGAGTCCGGAAAATATTTCCTTCAATACAGTATTGCCAGTTATTATCACATATATTCAAAATTCAACGTATGTCTCACTTTAGGATTTATATTGTTTAAATCGCTGCCATAAATAAACCACATGGATGATGCCACTATAAATGGAGTTAATAGTGAAATGTGGATACATTTTCAATTTTAAAATGACACCTTATTAAAGTTATAGCTATAGTGTAATAGTAAAATAATTTTCTTTTGCACAAAACCAAAATATTTTACTCACTTGACGGTTTCGCCTATCATGGTCGATAGGCATCATCAGAATGATGTTGGATGATCCTTACTTCCGGTAGGACGTATCCCGACTGTAGAGGGTGTATTTACAGCCAGGAGAGGATCATACACGTGACTAAGGTAGTGGGCCCCTCGTCTCTATTCATGACATTGGGTCCTCGTCTCCTGATCCATATTGATTCTTTGACATATCTGGCATTTGCATCACACTCCTTGCTAAGAATTTTGGCATTGTCCCAATTGATGATATGATTTTGTTGCACTGCGTGGTCTGTTATAGCTGACTTGGATTGTTCACTCGCTGATTGTTTTCGGGTTTGCCGGGTGTAATTTGATTTGGTTTTTGACACCCTGTCTGTCTCTTTCTGGTGTTCTTTTAGGCGAGTCTCAAATTTTCTTCCCGTTTCACCAACATATGAGTGATTACAATTTGCGCATGGAATTTCATAAACGCAGTCAGTTGTGCTAAGTGGGTCTATTTTGTCTTTGGGGTGAACCAGCATTTTTCGGAGCGTGGTGTTAGGTTTCATAGCAGTGGCAATTCCGTGTTTCCGGAAGATCCTATTGGCTTTGTCTGCGAGACCCTCTACGTACGGGATCACGACAAATCCCTTGGTCCGATCGCTACTATCTTTCTTGGTGTTGGGCTTGCTCTGTTTGTTAACCATTTTTTCTTTCACTTTCTTAAAGGACCAATTAGGATAGCCACAACGCCCGAGCGCCTGCTTGATCTTCTCTTCTTCTTGTTTTCTGTCCTCGTCTTCCGTTACAACACTGTTCATTCTGTCTAACAGAGTGCGAATTACACCTAGTTTGTGGTGTATGGGATGGTGCGAGTCGAAATTTAGGTACTGGTCAGTGTGGGTGACCTTTCTATAGACTAACAGCTTGACCGAGCCATCTGCTTTTTTGACTATTAGAGTGTCCAAAAATGGAATGGTGCCCTCGTGCTCTTTTTCATACGTGAATTTTATGCTACCTGTTGGATCGCTCTGGTTTAGGTGACTGGTAAGGTTATCGACCTGGTCTTCCTTAACAATTTCCAATATGTCGTCGACGTATCTTTTCCAGAGTCTAGGTCTACAATCTAGCGGAGCTGTGGCTAAGGCATGCTGTTCTAAGAACTCTAAATATAAATTAGCCACCACTGGGGAAACCGGGCTGCCCATGGCAGCGCCGAACCGCTGTTTATAAATTTTCCCGCGGAACAAAAAATACGTAGTGGTGAGGATAAACCGAAGCAATGTCATCACATCTGTAGCCGAGAGTAGAGTTCTTTCTTTCAAGGTGGTGTCATTTTCTAGCCGGGTTTTGATGACTTCAAGGGATTTGTCTATGGGAGTGTTCGTGAACAACGAAACAACATCGTGTGAGTTGAAAATCTCCCCTTCCTCGATCATTACTTCTACCATATCTTCAGCTAAATGTTTTGAATTGCGTACATGGTGCTCCGTACATGGTGCTCCGTACTCCGGGATACGTCCTACCGGAAGTAAGGATCATCCAACATCATTCTGATGATGCCTATCGACCATGATAGGCGAAACCGTCAAGTGAGTAAAATATTTTGGTTTTGTGCAAAAGAAAATTATTTTACTGTATATCTACAAACCTGATGAATCTATTTAGTGATTTATAGCTATAGTATTCCAATTTTTCACAAAAAACATCCAAAAAGCACACAAATTTGTCCTAATTTGGCGCTTTTATGGGCACTTTTGCCTTAATGCACCCAATTTGGCGTATTGTCTCCACTGCAAACCCACCAATCGACATACCAAATTTGCTAAGGTACCCCCAAAACCGTGGCACATCCCCGTATACCTTTAACCAGGGAGAACCCCCTCCGGGGTCATGTCATAGGTATACTGTGCCCAGTAGTCCTCTTTTTCTACTTGAAACGGATATTTCCTCAGACAACTTTTATCAACATTTGGTGATTTTTTATTTTGCTTTAACCATGCAAGTATCTGCAAAAGTGTTCATATAAATCTCCTTCAGTATTGAAAGCTTAATTTTAGTCAGCTGCTTCCTTTTTACAAGCTCATACAAATTCATGTCATCAATGAGCAGGGGATGCTTGAATGACAGAGAATTAGCAACAATATCATGCAACATTTCAATGGTCATTTCTTCTTCAGCATGACTTTAAATGTCATACTTTCGACTCTTCTGCGAGCTCCTCTCGGGAAAAGTAGCTGGACATTAATTTGTCTGGCTGTGAAAAGGTTCTGTGCATTATTCTCATATCTTTCGAGACATTTGCTGGATCTATATAGTTTTTTGCCCATTTCTTCCCCATATCTTTTTTGCAAGTATAGTTAGGATGTGTGCTTTAATAATATGGGGTAGGCGTAATTTAAACATTATCTTACTCTTATATGCATCAAAATAACATAAGATTGTTACATTATGTAATAATCTTACGTTATTTTAATTTATTTTATTTTAGCCTAGCTAGTATGTATGTATGTATGTGTATATTGGTAACAATATTATGGCTTTTATGTATATTTTAAAGTATACAAGTTTGATGTTTTCTGTGTTGTATTTTAAGGGGTTGGTCACCCACCTTTGAACAGTATTTTTGTCGGACCTGAGAGCACATCAGACATACCAAATTGCATTTTGAATACGAGGAAAGTCCTTCTGATATAAAATAATTTTGATTTTCGGGTAAATTATGTATATTGATTTTTTATTATTTTTTGACATATTACAGTCCTCAAAGTTACCGGTAACTTAATAAATCTAATGATGTGTACTTAAAGTGTATGTAGCTGGGATGAAATGGCGACCACTAATCAATTAATTAATGTTAATTGAAAAATTTGACCTTTCATAGTGAAGATATAGATTTTTTCCCAAAAGACCTACATTTTAGGTGTTTTGGTGAAAAAATCTATATCTTCAATACGAAAGGTCAAATTTTCATATGGACGGCTTTTCATTTCAGCTACATATACTTTAAGTACATATCACTAGATTTATACAATTTACTCTTGAGATCTGTTAAATTTCAAAAATATCAATTTTTAATCATTTGCCATAAATTTGGATTATATCGCAAATTTCAATATATGTCTGATGTGCTCTCAGGTCCACAAAAAATATGTGAAAACGTTGCTATTTGAACCCTTATGACTTATAAAAATATGCACATCTCACTATTAAACCCTAATTATGGCAACACCCATGTGGTTTGGAACAACACTGACCATTTATACAACTGATCAAATGAATATGAATATGAATATGAATATGAATATGAATATGAATATGAATATGAAAGTAAATTTCATTTTCATAAACTTTCCTTGTGAAGGTGAAGTTTCATTTTCGCATCATTTAACTTAATGTGAGACTTATGTTAAATTTCGAAAAAAAATAGGAAAATATCTGGCAACACTGTATAAACATATGTTTTCCCCAAGCTTAAGTGTAAATTTTTTATAAGACGAAATACGTATCATTTCAACATGGTGAAGTTGATGTTTCACTTTCACATATTTTTTAAGGATGCATACCATGGTATTTTGGTATTTTTAAAAGTTGTAAAAAGTTCAAAATAACCACATCTCGCTATTTAACCCTAATTATGGCAACACCTATGTGGTTTGGAACAACACTGACCATTTATACAACTGATCAAATTTAATATGAAAGTAAATTTCTTTCTAATAAACTTTCATTTTCAACCTAAGGTGAAACTAGTGCTGAATTTCGAAAAAATAGGAAAATATCTGGCAACACTGTATAAACAGATGTTTTTCCCCAAGCTCAAATGTAAATTTTTCATAAGACCGATGTACTATATGTATCATCTCAACATGATGAGGTCGATGTTTCATTTTCACATCTTTATTTTAGGAATGCATGCCATTGTATTTTGGCATTTTTAAAAATAGCTGAAAAAAGCTGAAAAAAGCTCAACATACGTTGAATTTTGAATATATGTGATAATATCTGGCAATACTGTATAGAAGGAAATATGTTCCGAACTCAAATTTAAAATTTAAATTCACATACTAAGTGTTCTTAGGTTAATTTGTAACCTTAATATTGCGTTCATTCCACAATAATTTTAAGGATGTGTACTATTTTTAAGACTTGTAAAAAGCTGGAAATATCTAAATTGTCATATTAAACGCCAGCTATGGCAACACCCATATGGCTTAGAATAACACTGACCATCCCAGATGATCAAATTGAATATGAAATTAACTTTCTTTCTAAAAAGATATGTTCCGTATGAAGGTGAAGTTTCATTTTCATATCATATCGAGACTTGTGTTGAATTTTGAAAAAATAGGAAAATATCTGGCAACACTGTATAAACTGATGTTTTACCCCCCGATCAAAAAAAAAAACTTTTCATAAGGCAAATGTATCATCTCAACATGACGAGGTCGATGTTTCTTTCTTTATTATAGAAATGCATTTTGGTATTTTTATGACTTGTAAAAAGTTGAAAATATCCACAAATCACAATTAAACCCCAATTATGGCAACACCCATGTGGTTTAGAACAACACTGACCATTATAACTGATCAAATTTGATATGAATAAAAACTCTCTTTCTAATAAATGTTCCTTGAAAGGATGATGTTTCATTTTCACATCATTTAACTTAAGGTGAGATTTGTGTTGAATTTCGAAAAATAGGAAAATGTCTGGCAACACTGTATATACAGATGTGTTTTCCCCAAGCTCAAATGTAACTTTTTCATAAGACCAATGTATCATCTCAACATGCTGTGGTCGATGTTGAAATCGGAGCACTACCATATGGCTTATGAGCTATACAAAGTTGGTATATTTTCGTACTTTGAAAAAATTGAAAAACACCCCTATTTCAAATAAATGGTATAACCCACCCTGACATCTGGTGATTATTTTTATACTTTCAATGCAGCATCTAAGGTTTGACCTATTCATACCTTATAAAGAAAACAGTATATATATATTGTGTATATTAGTAACACTGGCTTCAAAACTTGACAAATTGACTGCTGAAAAATGCAAAATTGTGAAAATAGGCCTAAAATGAAAATTTGGCTGTTACCATGGCAACGGGGATATTTTTCCCAAATTTATTTCATGTGTGTTTGTTTCAGGTCAAGGTGCATCAAATATGAAAGTTTAAAGGAAATCCATTTTTTGACCGTGGCAAACATTTAAAAAAAATTCTCCAAAATAACAGATAATGCCTCTTAAGCTTACTAAAATTACTCCAGTTCGTGGCATGCAGACCAGTCTCAATGACAGTCTTTTTTGTTTATATAAATTATAGAAATGGTGCATCTCAGCTCTCGGGTATCGACCGTATCATACAATTTCTCATAAGCTTTCATTCACCAAAATTACAATCATTGCTTGGTATGGTATAGTGTACAAACTGGAATGTTATTGTGTAGGCAACTAGAGCACTAAAGATGATGAGATTTGAGAGAAATACCAGCTATTAATACTATGGTGGTGCAGACTTGGGTATCGGCTTTTCTGTCCAAACATGACAAATTGCTCTGTTCCAAGTATTTGGCCCCTTGTAAAATCCAGTATGGTCTCGGGGCAGGTTTATGTACCATTGAGATCAATAAAAGGCATAAAGCCGTAGCCCTTCTACTACCTGAGTTTGCAAATCGATAGAACCTGGGCCTATTATAAAAGAGACGATTCGCATGCTTTTTTGTAACTTCTGCCCCATTTATTAAACTTTGACCGCCCACTTTCTTGCCCTTGCTATGCGACTCGAGCTGACGTCCATGTCAGCAATTTTCTGATTTTCTTTGAAGCACTATATGACATCTGCCATTGCTCGTTCTATATTATTATCGTTCAGAAAAAGTTCATGACACTACTACAAATTTTGTTTGCTCGATTTCACACTTCCACACAGATGCATAAAAAGACCTTGCAATGTACTTGTAGAAATTATGTACTGCTGGAGATGGAACAATATATTTTTGGGAGAAATGAAGAGGGACAAACCTTGCAATCATTAATATCAACAGATTATACAAAAAAAATAACAACACAAATTAAATTATAAAGATAAGTTCACACAGGACTTGAAAGTTTTTCAAATTTTATTTCATAACAATCATTAGTACCCAGAATTAGCATCACATGAGTATTATGACTACAGAGCTTAAGTTACTTGCACTACTTTATAGATATTAATGTATGGTCCAAAATTTGGTGGGGTGGAATTTTTTTTTTTTTTGACAAGTCTGAACCTGGAAGATACTCTCAACACTTCCTGATTGAAGACAGATGAGAGGAATAGAAATAAAAATTGAGGTGAAATTTTTCAGGTGATTTTTTTTTTGTCAAACTGATGAGCAAAAAATCCCCCATACACTGTTTTTAAACATTAAGGGTATACAATTGAAAAAAGAAAAATTGTGCAGTCGAAGGTAAAAAAGGAAAGCTGCCTTATGCGGCAAAAACTACATATTCGGTGCGAAACCAAACCTCCATTACCCCTGGAAATGATCTATTGGTGCGAATCTTAATATTGTTTGGTGAAGCATTTAGGGGCACATAAGATATTTCAAGGGGAGTATGAATCTAAATGGAAGTTTGGATTTGATAATTTTTATTTCTATACAGATTTGGGTGAGGGATTTTTTTCTCTTCAGTGGGAGGATTTTTTCATCTCACTAGGTGGGTGAAGATTAAGGCCTTAAGGGTATACAATTGGAAATATAAAGATATCGCTACCAAAGGTTGCAAAAACCAAATAAATTGCCCCAATTCCACACTACTCAAACTTCCATGCCACCCAAGAAATCAAATATATGGTGTGCCCCTTATCATTTTTGGTGGCGCATTTAGGGGTGCTCTGAGATAAAAAAAACAACATAATAATGAAAATAAAATTAGATTCTTTATGCCCAATTTTTATTTGTCTCGCTATGAGTTTTAAAATATTGAACTCTCGTCCAATATTTTTAAATTCAAATACCTCGACCAATAAATATGGACTCAAACGATCCAATTTTATAATATCCGAGCTGGGCGAGGGATTTTTTCATTAACTGGTGGGGCAAAAAAAATTCTGTCTCACTAGGTGTGGAGAGAGCTTAATTTCATTATTTTAATACAATTATGGCTCTCACCAATTCCCTGGTACCTGAGTTCCAGCCCCTTCTGGGTGGCGACTTGGCCTGTAGACCCGGGTCAAAATTCACGGGTCAAAGTAATTTGAAAAAAAAAAAAACAGGCCATGAATTACTTATTCAAGGTTGTAAACCAGAGAAATACTGCTACTTAAAAAAAATGCTAATTTTTTTTCCAAAGTTGGATTTAAAGTTTTTTATCCAAACTAGCAATGCATGCTAATTCAATGTGTCCCTGCCTGTTCAATAGAAGCTAAAGTAATTAAAATGAACAACTTTATCCAACTTTGGAAAAATAGCACTTTTTGTAGAAGTATTTCTCTGGTTTCCAGCCTTGAATAACAAGTAATTTTTCAATTTATGGCCTATAACTTTTTTTTTCAATTTTTGGAAAAATAAAATTGTTCGGATTTTTTAATTTTCGGGTACCCTATTCCTGCCCGAAATTCAATCGGGTACCTACATATTTACCCATTAGGTGAGAGCCATACATTCAAAATCTTTCATGTTTTTGTCACATGAAGAGTATGACAAGTAAGTACACAAAAATTCTGAACATTTTCAACAATGTATAATTATTTTCATTATTACACATTCATTGTTTTTACATAAATTGGAGCAGATTCTTTTTCTCTAGATACATTATAGCAGAGTGCTGACCAGTGGCGTAGCATTGTAGGGGTACGGGGGCACGTAAAGTTGTAAATCAATTGCAAAATTTAGAAAATCCCATACATGTAGGAAAATAGCAAAAAAACGGCTTGATTCCCCCAATCAGACCCGGTGCGCCCCCAATATGATGACCCACGCTACGCCACTGGTGCTGACAAGTATGCACGTGACTAAAAATCGACTAGGGTGCATTCGACTGACATAATTTACGAGACACCAATTTATTTATAAAGGACTAAGTTGTTATAAAGGACTAAAGGTGTTAAGTTCACAATGCACCTCTGACCCCTTTTATTTTAGAGAATTGAAGTTTCTTGTCCATAAAAGATATACGATTTGCTGGTAAATTATTATAGCATTCGCAAAGTACACCGTCCAATTTTTTTTCCATCTGGGAGAAAAGGTGAATGCGAAGTTGAAGACATTGGAAGTAAAGAGCCGTCCACAAGCAAAAACATTAATCTCTGTTCAAACAAATATTCCACAGATATATTGTAAATTGTCAACACATGTACGTCGGACAGCTCGTACTTCATGTAGCAAGTGTTCATAACATCTTGGTCTTGTCGGGTTTTGGTCGTTCTTGTTTGGTCTTCATGGCCGTCTTGTTAGTTCTTGGCCATCTTGTTCAGTTGTTGGGTCTTGGCCGTCTTAATGTCTGGATCCTCTTGTGTAGCTTGCAAGTTGTGTTTCTGTTCATAAAAAATAAAAAAAGGGATTTAATTACGATAAAGCGAATAATGCAAAGAATATTACATTTCAGATGTATTTTAGGTTGCATTTAAAGGCCCATTCAGTGATTTGCTCATCCGGACGATCGTAAAAATCATCAAAATTCAGATTTTGGTACCTTTGTAATTGGCATAGATGTGCTAACATAGCCTGCTAGTGGTTCGGTCGAAAGCCGTGTATTTTAGACAAATAAAAGCATTTACATGAATCTGGACTTTTGATACTGACAGTACAAAAAGTCCGACTCGAGATCGAAAGAAGCTCACTCTCCACCGTACCAACACGCGTTGCGTATTGTTTCTACTACTTATTACATCAGTAGCTACTATTTTAAACAAAATACACAATTTTAACTGTTTTTCATATTTGAATTGACCATTAGTTTGCCTCGGTGACCTTTAATTGCTTATTTTGTTTTCTACTACAAAAATTAAGCGTCTGTTTTTAGTGTTTTAAATCAATTTAGACTCTACTTCCCCGTGTTAGAAACACTGGACTAGGAAGTTTTTCCAGTCGATTGGTGGCGCACTGTACGAAAATCTCGATTTTCTCGAGTCGATCTGAGTTGAAGTAGAAAACCTTTCTAAAACTTCTGTTTTTTTACTAATTTGTCGATGTATTCAGGGGAAAAGTGGTTTAATGAAATTCTGTAGACATATTCTTTATTTCTAAGCAACTCTGACAAATTTCCATTTTTTTTAATGTTCCTGTGAAATCACTGAAAGGGCCTTTAATTTCCAATTTAGTGCAATGTACATGAATTAGTATTTACTGTACATTCACGGATCATACACCGCAGAGTACAGACTCTCTCTCATGTGATCGAAGAATAATAACAGGGGTTGAGTTTTGAATATAACAGTCCTGCTATAAATCGCACAATAATTTCTGGAAATGTCAAGGCGGGTTGTCAGGTGTGCTATTAATTGCACTCAGTATAGACGTGCTTACGAACTGAAAAATCCATGCAGAATTTCACTGAGGTGACGCACCTAAAGGAATACATACTTATTTTTATTGATGCAATCTCATGTGACGATGGCATCTTCCTGATTTTGTGATGAATAACATAATCGATTAATTCATGAATTTCAATCAGGTCTATATGTAGGCTACGGAAGCCATAGCCATGATGGCAGGCAGTACCCTGAGTAAAGATAAACACTTGTGCTGAGCATCAAATTGGTCACTTATCGCTCACTGTTCAAAATGTGACATCTACACCAATTACAGTCCCCGAAACTGTCTACTTTTTAGCCGACCTCAATTCCGAAACATTTAGTGATAGTTAAAAATGCGATCCCCAACCCTTTGGTTACCTTTGGACGAATTTGTCGAAATCTCCGCGGAGTCTCCGTGTCTGAAATTCCCCGGTACAAACATCGAAAATGTCGCATTTCTCAGTCCCGGTGATGATACTATATCCGCATCGCTGTTTTCATACATGAATATGCATATCTCTGACCCCTGTAAGGTCAAAAACGTGGCGTTGATTTCAACCAATCCGATCCACCGATTGTGATACTGACGTCATATCTGAGGTGACCAGGATGCAGGAGATACCATTTTGGTCAACTGAACTCGACTCGTGCGTTCTTTTGGTTGACATAAATCGAACAAAATTTTCAATAACGGGTAATAGTTTTGAGGAATGACAAAGTTGTTTTTGGAAACTTAGATGTTTGTTTCAACTGATGATGTATGATCGCAAGGTGAGTGAATTCGTGATGAGATTTGCTTGTTTGAGTGATAGTAGGATACGGGATGTAGGCTAGTCCTCTGTGTTTGACCGGCTCCGACGTCTCAATTCACGCGGAATTATTCGTACCTGCTAACCAGACAGCAATACTGCGTATTGCTGTATGGAACCAGACATAGGCAGGCAGTGGCACTTCATCATTATATTAAAGTAATCCTAAAAAGAAAGGATTGCTAAATTAGTCATGCTACATTGTTGGAGAAGGCTCAAAACAATAGTGTGACCCCACCCATGCATCTATTTACTAATACACATGATCATGTTCGTGGCGTTGTTTATGTTGACACATGTACATCATGATGCATGTCAATTGTCATTGACATTGTCACGTCGACATGTGGTTCGTGGTTGATGTACTTTCGTAAGCTTATATCAATTATTAATAATAAAACAAACCTGCAAGACGTTCCTTCTTATTATCTTCTTGTTGTTCAAATCTCCTTATCTTGCTAACATCGTAGCAGGTTTTGTAGCATTTGTAGTGATACCCAGGCCCAGCGAATGGTGGTTTCGGTATATCAACGCATGTTTCCGTGAGATCGAAGCCTGCTGCGCTCGTGATGCAACTTCCTTCGCTATTTCTCCTTCTTTCACGTCAAACTTCACCCAAGATCTTGCACATTCTAAGAATTTATTCCATCCTTTATCTGTACATTCCTTTATGACCCCTTGATATCTTTATTTCCATACATAATGCATGTTTTTTTGCCATGCGACGATTCTTCGTCTTCACTGGAAGACGCCGTGTTTACCATAACTTGTTTATTGGATCGAGGCTGCAATCATTTCCGCATTCGCGATCCCGTGTGCATACAGTGCTATACGAAATACACGTGTAGCGCTCACAATCCAAAATTAATCGGGACTAACTGTTCAAACACTTTCCGATGGTTTAAAAAACGGGTTTTTTATTCATTTTTGAACAAACCGGATAGTTTCACGCGTGGGGATAAACAGGATTGCAATTTGTACATTTTTAGAAAAATTATCATGGACAGATATCGTAGTAGAGTTTAGTGTGCCACTCAAAATAACGCTAGAAGCAGAAGGAAGCCGGACTATGTGATATTTTTGATTTTTATAGGCCTTGAATTCGCACGCGAGCTTTTTACGGAATTCATGTTTTAGCGTCTCAAACTAATATAGTTTGCTAAAGAAAGATATTTCCCACCCTGTAAGGCACATCGTGTGGGTCTATATGTTATAGTTTTGTCAGAATTTCCGTTTTTGTTTTACCCTTTTTCCCTTCATGCTCCGGAAATGTCAGGCTCAGTATTTTTTTATCTCGAGAGCAACCAGCAGAAATAGTCGATATTTCCTTTGTTATTATCCAGGTCAATTTTCCATTGAAAGCAAATTGCCCGACCAGCGATTTGGTAGCCCAAATCCCCAATTGAGTGTTCTGGTTAAACATGATCAGTAGGAGGGCTATAGGCCTGGGAATTTCTTTGCTACATGAAGTTCTAGCAACACTGTAGCCATGCCGGTATTCCTATTAAACCCAGGGATATCGACCCACAATGCTAGTATTAGCCTTAGATTTCACGGGTTGATTTTGAAAAATTTTCAGCCGACAGTAAAAGATGGTGAAATCAAAACGGAAATTCTGACAAAACTACGATATATCGCTCACGGTGATGTGCGTTAGAAAGTTGGGAAAGTTGATCCAAAAAAAGGCTCGCGGGCAGAGTTTAAGCCTATCAAAATCGAAAATCTTACACTAAATGACTAAATTTCACGCCTAAGTTTAACACTAGGATTTGAAAAAAAAAAATTTTCCTGACATTTACTGAAAAAATGAAAAGGATTACTTTTCATTTGGCCGAGAAAACTAATTTTACATTGAAAAGGTGTAACTCAAAATTTAGCTCATTTCAACACCAAATTCGATCGTTTGTATTGCCTCATTAAATGACTGAGTGAGCCTTGCATAACAAAAGAATCGGTTGTCCAGGTTGCTGAGTGAACGCTCTTGCAAGTAGAAGAAAAACAGGGGCTCTTCGGATGACGGACTTTGTAGCTCTTTGTTGTGTGATTATCGAACTCACCTCTGTTACTTCGACCTGAATTATGCGGCAGAAAGTTTTATAAGTTCATTGGTCGACTGTAAAAGCTAATGTTTCTGGACATGCAAGTATGACGCACATGACATATGCATGTGCTCTTCCCTGGCTGCGGGGCTCTCCGCGATTTAAATACCAGTATAAGAACGGCGAAAAGATGTATATCGATAAGACTCTGACGCTAGTTTAAGTTAGGTAGAGAAACATAAATCAACGAGCAAGAGCAAGGAGACTGTAACGTTTTAAGACAAAACCACAAACACATCTTACTTTGGCTAACTTCGTCCTGAAAATCACAGTCTATCGTTTCAAATATCTCGAGTTCGATGTGGCTTGTTCAATACAATGCTGACCATATATCGTGCAAACCGTTATTATAACGAAGACAACAATTGCAAAAGAAATTACAACTTTTGAGGTATTCACGGTGCCTCTTACGACACGCTGGTTTTGGTTCTTCCAACTTTGTTACACGAGTTATTGAAGTACGGTTTGAAAAGAGTGTCTCATGAGACCGATATTGCAGAAACTAATAACGAAAGCAGAGAGAATACGCAGATCACATGTGAGACGGCAAATTAACGTTCACGTGTTGGTCATTTAAGTGGTAATCATTTGCCTTTTATTAAGAATGGACAAAAGTATTCTTGGCGAAAGCTAATATTAAAAGTTTACAAAAATACAACTAATCTTGTAAAAAAAGTTGAGAAAAGCTTTTATTTTGTAAAACATGTATAGACATATGTTGATGACCAAACGAGCTGGTGATAATAGTAAAATATACCCAGGGATTGCCTTTAGTATACGTGTTTGTTTGTTACTTTGTTTGTTTGTTTGTTTGTTTGTTTGTGTGTTTGTTTGTTACCAGATTGAATCTGAAAACAATGCGTTCGCATTTTAGAAGTTAAGAACAAGACTTTTGCATTCACTCTGTTGAAAAAATATAGTAAGTCTCTAAATCATGGTGAAATAAGTTAATGAAACTCTTCTCACAACTAGTCAATCAATAGCAATTGTAAGGGGAAAGTAAAAAAAACACAATTCATATGACATAGGATAGCCTGAGTCCCTCGGCCCCGATCTCGAAACTAATAAACATGGCGGAACAACATGGCCGTTTCTCGTTCCTGCAAGCACAACCCGATGACCGTTCGTATCAGTTGAAGGACTGGTGGGGATCCAGCAACAAATTTAATGTTTCTGTATCTTTCTTTCTTGTCATATTTTTTTTCCTCAGGAAATTTCCCTTCATAAAATGTGTACTTGCATAATAACATTCAGATAAATTTTACGCACGAATTTACATAGGGGCGATTATTGGGGTGCTTGTAGAGTGCTTATTAATTAACTTAATAAAGTATTGATTGATTAATTGATTACTTGATTGATTGATTACTTGATTGATTGATTGATTGATTGATTGATTGATTGATTGATTGATTGATTGATTGATTGATTGATTGACTGGGTGTTGATTGATTGATTGATGGTCGATTCGTCGATTGATTTTATTTATTATTTATTGATTGATTATTGATGATTGATTGTTGATTATTGATTGATTGCTTGATTGATTGATTGATTGATTGATTGATTGATTGATTGATTGATTGATTGATTGATGGTTGATTGGTCGATTGATTTTATGTATTTATTTATTTATTTATTTATTTATTTATTTATTTATTTATTTATTTATTTATTTATTTATTTTTGTATTATTTACGATTTGTTCTGAAAAGGTAATTATGAGCATTTATTTATCTAAGAACGTTGTTTGTAATTTGACTCGTTGCTGTTGACGGGGAAAAAGAATTGCGATGAAATGTATTGCATGTATTAAGGATCGGATATCAACGTTTGCACAGTATTTTTTGTGGGACATGTGTGCACATCAGACATTCTGAATACGAGGAATGTCCTTCTGATATCAGATAATTTTGACTCTTTGAAATTGGCGATATAATATTTGATGGCAAATTATTTTTTTCGTATTTAATAGTCCTCGAAGTAAAATTTATCAATCTAATGATATGTACTTAAAGTGTATGTAGCTGGGAGGAAAAGCCGACGATCATTTGAAAATTTTGGTCTTTCGTATTGAAGATATACATTTTCCCTATAAAGAATTTACATTTTTCAGGTCTTTTGGGAAAAAAATGTATATCTTTAATACGAAAAATCAACATTTTCAAATGATCGTCGGCTATTCCTCGCAGCTATACTTTAATTGAATATCATTATATTTATAAATTTTACTTCGAGGACTGTTAAATGTCAAAATATTAATTTTAATAATTTGCCATAAAATTTGTATCATATCGCGAATTTAAAAAAAAAATCAAAATTATTTTATATCAGAAGAATATTCTTTGTATTCGATATGTCTGATGTGCTCTCAGGCCCCACAAAAAAAATACTACAATGCAAAGGTGGGTGACCAACCCCTTAATGTTGCGTATAAATCACAGCAGCTTTCAGCTTTCAGTCTTCATTATCAGTCGTTTTTAAAACTTAGGCTTACTGGTCAAAACATAATCTCGAGGAGCTGTAAACATCTCTTCAGTCTTCTTTATCAGTCGTTCAAAACTTTTAAAAAACTTGCAAGTCACATCTACTGCGTGACTCTAGTATCGGCAATAGTCATCGGTGATGGTTTTTTTATGTCTTTTTTAATAAAGAGACAAGACATGCGACCAGATATAGTGGTATCATTGATTATGTTCTAGCAACAAAATGGCGTTGTGGATATTTTAAGTATAGCAATTCATTTGCTTCGAGTACTTTGCAACTTCAAATAACTATATAATTGTTCTCTTGCAAGGAAGTGTATAATTATCTTAATGATTTCAGCTCAAGATCTCCTCTACGCTGTTTATTAACAACTATTTTGGTACTCAACAAGACGCTCGTCTCCTCTATGCTGTTTGATAACCGCTAGTTTCGTAGCTTCTTCCAAATATACTTATTAGGAGCGATTGCCGAATAGTGTGTAACTCTTATTACATGACTGCCCTACCACAACCCTAAACCATAACCCTAAACTCCGTAAACGAGGACTTGACTCAAGTCTAGCAAATTGCACCCTACTTTCGATCGAGAATTTTCTATTTGGTGAAGACATTGGGCTATTCCATTTAAAATCCACACTACCCCTGTGGAAGATTTTGGAGATATATTCCACAGAGGGAGTATGTTTTTTAAATGTAATTGGTCCCAGTTTAATATTTATCATTTTGAAACCCATACTCCCCTTGTGTTATGGCTTTACCCACTGGAGTGAGTATATTTCAAATGGAAATGGAATTGTATTCAAAACTCATACTCCCTCTGTGGAAGATTTTAGCTAAATCCTATACAGGGGTAGTGTGGATTTCAAATGGAATAGCAGATTGATATGATAATCGTTATGAATACGGCAGACGGCCGAATCCGGATTCGGCTTTTGGTAAATTCATTTTACACATGCATTACATTTGAATTCGAGAACAAGGGATCAATGCTATACCTATAGAGGGCAGCATATCGATTTTTTAACGGTTGCCGTCGGTGACCGTACTGTGATGCACCGTCAACTAACCTTGTATGCCGCCCTCTTTTGATTACTTATTATGCTGTTATCATCTGGTCTCCGTTAAAAAAATGATATGCTGCCCTCTATCATGTACAGCATTGATCCCTTGTTCTCTAATTCAAATGTAATGCATTCGTAAAATAAATTTACCAAAAGACGAATCCGGATTCGGCCGTCTGCCGTATTCATAACGATATGAATTAAGTCATCATGCTTTCTTATACTACCGTATACTTAGGGGCTGTTTTTATAATTATGAGCCCCCCCGGGATAAAATTTCCGAACGGCCATCCAAAATCGCTTGCCCCCTCTCGGCTTGCCAAAATCGCCCGCCGAAACATCTTTGCACCCCTCCCCCAACCCTTTACACATGCTAAAGTTTTGGGATCCCAATTTGCAAACCTTAAGGGATCTAAAATGAGCGTTTATTGCGTTTCGACAGTATTTTTTGTGGGACATTAGAGCACCTCGGACCTATCGAATTGCATTCTTAATACGAAGCATGTCTTTCTGATATCAAATAATTTTCATTTTTTTGAAAATCACAATATAATACAACTTTTATGACAAATTATAAAAATTTGATATTTTTCAAATTTTTGATATATAACAGTCCTCGAAGTAAATTATATAAATCGAATGATATATTCTTAAAGTGTAGGTAGCAGCGAAGAAAAGCCGACGGTCAATTGAAAATTTTGACCTTTCATATTGAAGATATGGATTTTTTTCCCAAAAGACCTATTTTTTTTTGGTGTTTTGGGAAAAAAAATCCATATCTTCAATACGAAAGGTCAAAATTTTCAATTGATCGTCGGCTTTTCATCCCACCTACATACACTTTAAGTATAAATCATCAGATTTATAAAATTTACTTCAAGTACTGTTAAATATCAAAAATATCAATTTTAATGATTTGCCATAAAATGTGTATTAAATTGCGAATTTCAAAAATCAAAATTATTTGATATCAGAATGACATTCTTCGTATTCAGAATGCAATTCGATATGTCTGATGTGCTCTAATGCCCCAAAATAAATACTGTCCAAACGTTCATACCCCAGCCCTTAAAGGGTCTAGATCAGGGCTCCGCAAATAGCGGCGCGCGCGCCACATGTGGCGCGCCGTGGCTTCCCGAGTGGCGCGCGGCGCCGTTTAGATTTAAAAATAAATAAATAAACAATGCAATTCCCATGTTATCCTTGTAAAGACAGGCTAAAATAGTACAAAATGTTGCACCAAATGGCGTCATTTGCACCTCAAATAAAAAAAAATCGATAGCTTCACAGGGGGGAACCCCCCTCTGACTCCCCCCGCAAATTCGCAGCCATTGAGTGGCGCTTTGCGGTTTTTGTAAATTTCATGCGGCGCTTCAACAAATCTATTTGAGGAAGCCTGGTCTAGATATATGTTGCGAGCGCAGCGAGCAGGAAAATTTGCATATTAAAGCGTTTCCGTACTGTTTCCTACGTCTTTTTAGAGCGTTTTATTTAATGGTATTTGTACCCGGGATTGGTACCACAATATCCAAACGCCGTTTACTCAAAATTCAATTTAAATATGAAGATGTTTATGCTTTGTAACACAGCACTTGTGTTAAAAATAATTATAAACTTCCTGATATTTTTGCGTGTTTTAGTGTTTATAAATTAACACCCCTATACCTTCACTCTACAAACCTTAGCCATTAAAGTGTTCAAGTGTTTATTAAGTGTTGCTCTGCTGATTTTTGCAGTGAATTAATTACCATGAAAGACTGACTCATTTTGAAGTATAGAGAATTTCACTGCGCTATTTCCTTAGAATATATTTAACATCTTAATATGGTCCAATAGAATATATTGTTACTGGAATACTGGACAAAAATATACTGTTAAGTGTTTCCTGGGGAATATGATAACATTCTAAACGTGCTGTTGTTAGTGAAGATGATTGACCAGGGTTAATTTCATTATTTCAACAAGAATATACAATTCGGTCAGGAGTCGAGAGCCCTCAAGCTTCTTGTAACCGCGTACGTTGCTCTGTATTTGGCTTATTATATTCAGCGAAACGAAACGAAACGAAACGAAACGAAACGAAACGAAACGAAACGAAACGAAACGAAACGAAATGAAGTTCTCACGGCTATTGGACATTATGCAGATTGTCACAGCTCATCTTGTGATACCAGTTGTTCCTCACGGGTGCAATGAGTCCGCATTGTTGATTAAGAAACACATTTCTCACGGCTATTTCTGAATGAATTATGAATTGATTTTGATTGCAAATTATGCAGATAGTCACAGCGGATGTTTTGATACTCATTTCAAAGTTGTCATTCATTCCTAGCAGGTGCAGTGAGCCCGTTTCGTTGATTATCACTTTTTGCCAAAAGTGATAATCAACGAAACGAAGTTCTCACGGCTACTTCTGAATGAATTATGAATTGATTTTGATTGCAAATTATGCAGATAGTCACAGCGGATGTTTTGATACCCATTTCAAAGTTGTCATTCATTCCTAGCAGGTGCAGTGAGCCCGATTCGTTGGTTATCACTTTGTGCGAAAAGTGATAATCAACGAAACGAAGATCTCACGGCTACTTCTGAATGAATTATGAATTGATTTTGATTGCAAATTATACAGATAGTCACAGCGGATGTTTTGATACTCATTTCAAAGTTGTCATTCATTCCTAGCAGGTGCAGTGAGCCCGTTTCGTTGATTATCACTTTTGCCAAAAGTGATAATCAACGAAACGAAGTTCTCACGGCTACTTCTGAATGAATTATGAATTGATTTTGATTGCAAATTATGCAGATAGTCACAGCGGATGTTTTGATACTCATTTCAAAGTTGTCATTCATTCCTAGCAGGTGCAGTGAGCCCGTTTCGTTGATTATCACTTTTTGCCAAAAGTGATAATCAACGAAACGAAGTTCTCATGGCTTTTTTAAGCCAATTATGGAATCTATTTAGAGTGGAAATTATGCAGATTGCCACAGCGCATCTTTTGATACCAATTTCAAGGTTGTCACTCACTCCCATCAGGTGCAATGAGCCCGGAATGTTGATTTAGAAACACAGTTCTCACGGCTATTTATGAATGAATTATGAATTTATTTCGATTGCAAATTATGCAGATAGTCACAGCGGATGTTTTGATACTCATTTCAAAGTTGCCATTCATTCCTAGCAGGTGCAGTGAGCCCGTTTCGTTGATTATCACTTTTTGCCAAAAGTGATAATCAACGAAACGAAGTTCTCACGGCTACTTCTGAATGAATTATGAATTGATTTTGATTGCAAATTATGCAGATAGTCACAGCGGATGTTTTGATACCCATTTCAAAGTTGTCATTCATTCCTAGCAGGTGCAGTGAGCCCGTTTCGTTGATTATCACTTTTGCCAAAAGAGATAATCAACGAAACGAAGATCTCACGGCTACTTCTGAATGAATTATGAATTGATTTTGATTGCAAATTATGCAGATAGTCACAGCGGATGTTTTGATACTCATTTCAAAGTTGTCATTCATTCCTAGCAGGTGCAGTGAGCCCGTTTCGTTGATTATCACTTTTTGCCAAAAGTGATAATCAACGAAACGAAGTTCTCACGGCTACTTCTGAATGAATTATGAATTGATTTTGATTGCAAATTATGCAGATAGTCACAGCGGATGTTTTGATACTCATTTCAAAGTTGTCATTCATTCCTAGCAGGTGCAGTGAGCCCGTTTCGTTGATTATCACTTTTTGCCAAAAGTGATAATCAACGAAACGAAGTTCTCATGGCTTTTTTTAAGCCAATTATGGAATCTATTTAGAGTGGAAATTATGCAGATTGCCACAGCGCATCTTTTGATACCAATTTCAAGGTTGTCACTCACTCCCATCAGGTGCAATGAGCCCGGAATGTTGATTTAGAAACACAGTTCTCACGACTATTTATGAATGAATTATGAATTTATTTCGATTGCAAATTATGCAGATAGTCACAGCGGATGTTTTGATACTCATTTCAAAGTTGCCATTCATTCCTAGCAGGTGCAGTGAGCCCGTTTCGTTGATTATCACTTTTTGCCAAAAGTGATAATCAACGAAACGAAGTTCTCACGGCTACTTCTGAATGAATTATGAATTGATTTTGATTGCAAATTATGCAGATAGTCACAGCGGATGTTTTGATACCCATTTCAAAGTTGTCATTCATTCCTAGCAGGTGCAGTGAGCCCGTTTCGTTGATTATCACTTTTTGCCAAAAGTGATAATCAACGAAACGAAGTTCTCACGGCTACTTCTGAATGAATTATGAATTGATTTTGATTGCAAATTATGCAGATAGTCACAGCGGATGTTTTGATACTCATTTCAAAGTTGTCATTCATTCCTAGCAGGTGCAGTGAGCCCGTTTCGTTGATTATCACTTTTTGCCAAAAGTGATAATCAACGAAACGAAGTTCTCACGGCTACTTCTGAATGAATTATGAATTGATTTTGATTGCAAATTATGCAGATAGTCACAGCGGATGTTTTGATACTCATTTCAAAGTTGTCATTCATTCCTAGCAGGTGCAGTGAGCCCGTTTCGTTGATTATCACTTTTTGCCAAAAGTGATAATCAACGAAACGAAGTTCTCACGGCTACTTCTGAATGAATTATGAATTGATTTTGATGGCAAATTATGCAGATAGTCACAGCGGATGTTTTGATACCCATTTCAAAGTTGTCATTCATTCCTAGCAGGTGCAGTGAGTTTGTTTCGTTGATTATCACTTTTGCCAAAAGTGATAATCAACGAAACGAAGTTCTCATGGCTTTTTTAAGCCAATTATGGAATCTATTTAGAGTGGAAATTATGCAGATTGCCACAGCGCATCTTTTGATACCAATTTCAAGGTTGTCACTCACTCCCATCAGGTGCAATGAGCCCGGAATGTTGATTTAGAAACACAGTTCTCACGGCTACTTATGAATGAATTATGAATTTATTTCGATTGCAAATTATGCAGATAGTCACAGCGGATGTTTTGATACTCATTTCAAAGTTGCCATTCATTCCTAGCAGGTGCAGTGAGCCCGTTTCGTTGATTATCACTTTTTGCCAAAAGTGATAATCAACGAAACGAAGTTCTCACGGCTACTTCTGAATGAATTATGAATTGATTTTGATTGCAAATTATGCAGATAGTCACAGCGGATGTTTTGATACCCATTTCAAAGTTGTCATTCATTCCTAGCAGGTGCAGTGAGCCCGTTTCGTTGATTATCACTTTTTGCCAAAAGTGATAATCAACGAAACGAAGATCTCACGGCTACTTCTGAATGAATTATGAATTGATTTTGATTGCAAATTATGCAGATAGTCACAGCGGATGTTTTGATACTCATTTCAAAGTTGTCATTCATTCCTAGCAGGTGCAGTGAGCCCGTTTCGTTGATTATCACTTTTTGCCAAAAGTGATAATCAACGAAACGAAGTTCTCACGGCTACTTCTGAATGAATTATGAATTGATTTTGATTGCAAATTATGCAGATAGTCACAGCGGATGTTTTGATACTCATTTCAAAGTTGCCATTCATTCCTAGCAGGTGCAGTGAGCCCGTTTCGTTGATTATCACTTTTTGCCAAAAGTGATAATCAACGAAACGAAGTTCTCACGGCTACTTCTGAATGAATTATGAATTGATTTTGATTGCAAATTATGCAGATAGTCACAGCGGATGTTTTGATACCCATTTCAAAGTTGTCATTCATTCCTAGCAGGTGCAGTGAGCCCGTTTCGTTGATTATCACTTTTTGCCAAAAGTGATAATCAACGAAACGAAGATCTCACGGCTACTTCTGAATGAATTATGAATTGATTTTGATTGCAAATTATGCAGATAGTCACAGCGGATGTTTTGATACTCATTTCAAAGTTGTCATTCATTCCTAGCAGGTGCAGTGAGCCCGTTTCGTTGATTATCACTTTTTGCCAAAAGTGATAATCAACGAAACGAAGTTCTCACGGCTACTTCTGAATGAATTATGAATTGATTTTGATTGCAAATTATGCAGATAGTCACAGCGGATGTTTTGATACTCATTTCAAAGTTGTCATTCATTCCTAGCAGGTGCAGTGAGCCCGTTTCGTTGATTATCACTTTTTTGCCAAAAGTGATAATCAACGAAACGAAGTTCTCACGGCTACTTCTGAATGAATTATGAATTGATTTTGATTGCAAATTATGCAGATAGTCACAGCGGATGTTTTGATACTCATTTCAAAGTTGTCATTCATTCCTAGCAGGTGCAGTGAGCCCGTTTCGTTGATTATCACTTTTTGCCAAAAGTGATAATCAACGAAACGAAGTTCTCACGGCTACTTCTGAATGAATTATGAATTGATTTTGATTGCAAATTATGCAGATAGTCACAGCGGATGTTTTGATACTCATTTCAAAGTTGTCATTCATTCCTAGCAGGTGCAGTGAGCCCGTTTCGTTGATTATCACTTTTTGCAAAAGTGATAATCAACGAAACGAAGTTCTCATGGCTTTTTTAAGCCAATTATGGAATCTATTTAGAGTGGAAATTATGCAGATTGCCACAGCGCATCTTTTGATACCAATTTCAAGGTTGTCACTCACTCCCATCAGGTGCAATGAGCCCGGAATGTTGATTTAGAAACACAGTTCTCACGACTATTTATGAATGAATTATGAATTTATTTCGATTGCAAATTATGCAGATATTCACAGCGGATGTTTTGATACCAATTTCAAAGTTGTCACTCACTCCCATCAGGTGCAATGAGCCCGGATTGTTGATTAAGAAGCACAGTTCTCACGGCAATTTAAAAATCAATTATGAATTTATTTTGATTGTAAATTATGCAGATAGTCACAGCGGATGTTTTGATACCAATTTCAAAGTTATCAGTCACTCCTAATGGGTGCAGTGAGCCCATTCCGTTGATTATCACTTTTGCCAAAAGTGATAATCAACGGAATGAAGTTCTGACAGCAATTTCTGAATGAATTATGAATTTATTTTGATTGCAAATTATGCAGATAGTCACAGCGGATGTTTTGATACCAATTTCAAAGTTGTCACTCACTCCTAGCAGGTGCAGTGAGCCATTCCGTTGATTATCACTTTTTTGCGAAAAGAAGTTTTCACGGCTATTTCTGAAACGTTAAGTCTACTAGACTCTTGGTGATATACATTTTGTTTGTAGTGCAGTGGTCACTTGTTCCAGTCGGGTATTATAGCCGAGTAAAATCTTACGGGTTTATTTTACGTGTATTTCAATGGGGCGTTTATTTGGTGGTGTGTGCCCTTGCTATTTTTAGCTCGTCGTTTGCGTTGAACGTGCATCTGATTGGTGGCTTTGCTAATTGACGACGGGCTTTGTATTGACTTTCGCGGCATTTCTTTTTGCACCCGGATGGTATGTAGCAAGCTAGGGAATAGGCATCTGCTTGCAAGGACGGAGTGCCATTTTTCTGGTGAAAATCTGCATTTCTAAGATGGCCATTGTGTATTCGGTTAGTAACTTGTTCATTTATTTCATTGCATTTAAATAATTTATGCATATGACTAATCATGAGATCTAGAGAGTCAGAGTCTCAGACAGTCATCAGAGTCATGTGGGCCTTGGCTTAGACTTAGTTCCAGTAAATTTTAACCATAGACTCTAGTCCGAATAATCAGACCCAGAACAAAATATTAATTTCTGACATGATCGTGTACTGGGTCTGAACTGTTTCCATATGAAATCTTGATGGCAAATTGGACAATAGAAGCACATGGTTCTACGTGACAGCTTTTTAATCCCTATTCAGGTTACGTGAATCACGCTATTGTGGACCATCCTTCTGATACTTGAGTGTTTGGACAAGCGGAACGGTTTTTTGTCTACCTCTCTGTTTGTAAACAAACCAGGAGGTCGAAATCGTCCTCCTCGCCGAATACGAAAGTCAGCGTAATAGTACGGCACTACATAGACTCTATTTCGAACCTTCACCGGGGGGTTTAGTAAGGTTTTAAAGTTGGGAGGTTGCTCAGGGGGGGGGGCTGTGTAATCCTGTACTGATTTTAAAATTTTTTTATTTTTTTAAATATTTGAAGTCCTATAGGGGTGGTGCAATAATTATGTGTAGCCTACCCGGGGGTGAATTATAGGGGGCAAAATTTTTTGGCAGGCCAAAGGGGGAGCAAGCATTTTTGGCAGGTCGAAAGAGGGGGTCAAGCGATTTTGGCAGGTCGAAAGGGGGGCTAGCAATTTTGGCACAGATATTTTGGGCACCGTTTCTATATTATGCCCTAAATTAAGCGTAGGAAAACGTTACGAACATGTTCAAATATGCAAAATTTCCTGCTCGCTGCGCTCGCATTATATGTTAAGACAATTTAAGGTTTTAAATTCGGGTTCCCCAAAATCTTGCATGTGTAAGGGGGGGGGCAAAGATTTTTTGGCACGTCAAAAGGGGGGCAAAGGTTTTTGGCACGTCGAAAGGGGGGGGCAAAGATTTTTTGGCACAGCCAAAGGGGGGGGCAAGCGATTTTTGGCAGACCATTTTGAGAATTCACCCCCCCCCCCCCGGGGGGATGTACACACAATTATTGCACCACCCCTTACAATGCATGTACTTCGCTAATTTTTGTTTGAAAGATTAAATATATAGGGCCTAAATTAAATAAATATTAAATGTGTACAAAGCTTTAAGCCAAATGGTGTTGACACTTATTACTTCATGTATTTTTTCCTTCTTCACAATTGACAAACTTTTATAGTGTCACAAAATTTCAACCAATAGGGCCCATGGAATAAGCTTGCTACATTCAGAAGTTTTACTGAGCAAATTTTTTAAGATGCATGACATTATTTTTACCAGACTTGACTTTTTAAGGGCATTTTGGGTTGTGCTTTAATCTATATCACAGGGATCTGATGCACTAAGATGTATGTGGCTGACTGGAATCCGGTGTACAGAGGTCCATGCATTTAGAACCTGCAGTGCTTTAGCAATATCTTACTGCCTCAGTGCAATCTGGTATTCTTGAGTCTAGACAGACAGAGTTCAATAGGCTTAGATCTGGGAATTTAGGAACTTGCAAGCAGATTCAATGTAACTGATCTGCTGTGCTGGGATCTTAACACCTGGATCTTGGCTTGTTGTGATCTGGATGACTGGATTCTTGTTTGCTGGAACATGCACAACAGTTGCAGGTAGTTGTTGCCATACAGCTGAGTGGGATCCACATGTGAGGAATTATGTATACTGGGATTTGGATGGCTGCAATCTGAAGCACTGAGATTTGTGGTGTAGAACCTGTTGCACAGTGTGAAATATGAGCCCTTAGGAAGTGAACTGATCGGAACTTGGCATGACAGCTAGGATATCTAGTCCCCTGGAACTAGTTTACTGGGATATCTGTATGACTGGGACCTGTATGGTGGCTTCTTAGTGGATAGAATCTGTGCTAAGTTTGCATCATCATAATTATGTGGTATACTGGAATCAAAAGACCAGAATTTGGCAGACTGGAACCTGGATTCATTGGATCTGGTGACTAGACACCCAGTATGCATATTGTGTGCCGGGGTCTGGAACACATAGATCTGTGTAACTAGAATCTAGAAAGCTGAACTAAGGGTGTTAGATTCGGTATATTACATCTTGGTGACTGCAATATAGTATGGGTTTGAACATCAAGAGCAAGTCTGTGCATGGACCTAGACTCTGAGATCCTGTTCGCTGGTGCTGGGAAAACTAGAACTTGGTGTGTCATATGCATGTCGGTGTTTGGTTCATACACTGGTAAAATAAATGTAACTTTTGTTAATTTGGGATAGGCTACAAGTTTACAAACAATTATACCCCACTTTAAGTTACCATTTCAAAATGTAAATTTTGTTACCAGAAAAAATACCCACATTTTTCTTGCTATGATTATAATCATTATTATTCATAATTATTCATGGCAAGCAGAAAAGAGAATTGTGGTGATTATTAATTCCTGTTTTGCAAATAGGATAAGCATCCAGACTACTGGAGCAGTCCGAGAAGCATTGCACTCTGAATTCCGAATAAGGGCATCTGAATGATTGCAGTTCACATGAGACCCCTTTTGAGCTGCCTGATACAACAATGTTTTGGTTGAGCTACAATGTAGATGTTGGCTCTGATTGTGGCCTACATGTACTGGTACATGTACTTCTACATGATCCAAATCATGAGGCTATGATCAGAGCCAGGTATAGTTATGATAAATTATTTATTATGAACTGGGTGGGAAGTTTCAATCAAGTCTTGTGAAAAAGAGATTGAATCAAGTTTATTAAGCAAACAATAATGGTGTAGGAATATGGCATTATAATCAACACCGGTAATTTTAGCCTGTGTTTACACTTAACAAATGTTTTGTGACAAATTGTCTCTTTCAGGAGTGAATCACCTTGGTGTGTATGGAAAGAGCTATACATATTTTTCTTTCATGATACGGTAAGCAGTGAAACATGATGTAAGGTAAAGGTGGTTCCATATAGCCTGGTGGCCGTAGGTTGAGTCCAGGGGCATGGCGTACGAGGGTAATATACCCACCTCTCTCCCCTTACCGCCTAAACCTTCCCTAGCTCTAAAGAAAGCTAGGTACCCAATTACTGATGGGCGAACAGCAAGAGTTTCCAGTCTGTGGCTGGAATCAGATTTCGATCCACCGGGTGGCACCGCACCGACCTTCCGCACCATAAGCGAGCACCCAAACTACTGCGCCACAGCGCCTCTCAAGAAACATAATTACATATAATGTTGAATCACTGTCAAACATTAATTTTGTTTCATTTCTAGAATTGTTCCTAAAAGATGAAATAACTTAATTTTTAAAGTTCTATTACCATGTCCTTATCTGTGGCAATGTGTCTTTCACAATTACTTTCCTCTTAAAAATTGAGGCATTTTGCTGAAAGCAACAAAATACCAAGCTGTAACTTGCTAGAGAAGTTGTTTAAGGATGTATCTGTAACATATCCTAAGTAGGGGGTGGTGTCAAATATCAACATTAAGTTGTTGTTGTTGGGTTTGTTTGGTTTTTTTTGGGGGGGGGGGGTCAATATTGGTCAAAATTGTAAAAGTTTGGTCAAAATGGATGTAAGGGTCTAGGAACAGGGGTCATGTTGCCCAAAGAAAAAGAAAGAAACCATTCATATGCAAGACCCAGCCATTGAAACGACTCCGTAAAAACAAAATACATGTAACATTAAAATTTGAAGTCAAATTGTTGGAAATGATTTGGAGATATGGAGAATATATGTACTAATAAGGTGGACTTTTTTTTTTTCTCCACAGAGTCATGGAATTCAAAGTGCCAAGTGGCAAGAGCTGACGGTCGATAACATCATTGGCAGGGGCCAGTTTGGGGAGGTCTCAAAAGTAAAATATCAAGGAAGGACCATTAGCCAAAGCGAAGATGACAGAGGCTTATTCATGAAAGAGATTAACATTATAGCTGTATGCCCAGAGAAGTGTGCTGTTTTAATGGAATACATGGAATTCCATTGCTTCAATCCCGATGAGTCTGTGTCTTCCTTTTTAGTTCCTTATCTGACTTTTTACATTGCATTGATAATGGATATCGCTGATGAGTTTGAATTAAGTCGGCATATTTGTTTGGAAATGGCCTATGGCTTGAAGTATTTGCCATGACACAGGATGAGAGCTGAAACTAAGGTTTTACGAGCTCTACGATTTAAACACCCATCATTCCTGTATAAAAAATTTAATCTAGAGCCTGCTTTTTTGATCACTTTCGCAATGTTTTCATCCATACCCATTAGCGACTTATCTAAAGTGACACCCAAATATTAGCACTTTTGTAGATTATAAAGATTTACTACCACAGGTAACCGTGAAAGATTTTACCTTCCTATGTTTTCTCTTTGTACCAAATAACATACATTCTGTTTTCCTCAAGTGCAAAGAAAGCTTATTTTCCTAAACCAATGACTGCATGACTCAAGTTCTTAAGTTTCTCAGCAATACAATCAGGATCCTTGCCCAAGACCAACAGGGCACTATCATCGGCATAGAGTTTGCAGTCAACATTGCTGGCCATGACATTCACATAGCAAAGAAACAGGAGCGGACCAAGGATACTGCCTTGGGAAACGCCGCAAGACTCGCCAAGTGGATCTGAGTCAACTTGATAAACATTGACAATTTGAGCCCTGCCATTAAAGCCTTAATGTACGATTTCCGTTCAATTTTAATTTTGTTATTCTTTATTCAAAATGTTGAAATAATATTAGTAATAACTGATGGGAAGGGTTGATGTCCATTTTAAGTTGAAATAACAAGGTATAAAGTGAAAGAAACCCCACTGGTTATTTTGGCCATTTAACATGCAGTTCCATGGGAGGACATATTATCATAATTTTTTCAATTATGATAATATGTCGAAATTTGCTTTTTTGGCACATTTGGCCGATTCCATTTAGGTGCAAGTTGGAACATGTGTAAACATTACAAAAAAAAAAAAAATCAGGTTTGAAAAAAATTAACCAATTTCATATTATAAGATCGTACATTATGGCCTTAGGATAGGACTCAAACCAATCCAATAAGGCAATACCCATAGTTTCCTGCAGAGTGTATCAACCTGCAGTCATCTGGCTCCGGATCTAGTCAGTCAGGTGAATTAAGAACCTGTGTAAATGAGTGATAATTTCAGCCTCCAAATATAGCATAATTAAGGTATAGAAGAGATTTCACCAAGGGCCAGAAGATGAAGATGCACATATAATAAGATAAGACTTTACCCATTCGTCAGCCTAGTCTTCCACTTACTTTGGGCTGTTCCTCACATATATCACAACTTATCAGTGGACTTGGAGCTATATCAGGTTATTACAAAATCTTCTACTCATGTATTTATTAATGTTTTGCTGGAATGGCAGGTCAGGTGCATCAGTTTTGATCCTATGTGATTTCATGCTCATTATACATTATATGATTGATAACACACACAAACAATTGTAAAATACCAGTATACACAAAACAAGGGAGTGTATAAAAGGCAGGAAAGTTACAATTTTTCTTGTACCAACATTTTTTGTCAAATTTTTGTTGACACCATCCCACCCGCACAAAATTTGGTATGTTGGTTGTGATGGACACATGTACTGTATTTGAAATTTGAAAAGGGGGCTAAAATTTAGACCATGGTTGTATAATATCCCTGGAATATTGTTGAAATGGATAAAATCTGTAACTACATCAGGGTCTAGATTTTGTCATAACTTGTGAGGATCACATTTGATTCTCGCAAGATAATTTCACAAGAATCAATTGATTCTCAACTTTTAATACAGAAAGCATATTAGAGTTAACATTTTGCGAGAATTAAATTTGATTCTCATATTTTGAAATACTACGAGAATCACTGGGAGAATTGACTCCGTGATTCTTGTCGAAATCTAGACCCAGTTTGGGATTAAATTTGAGTCTGTATAGTTGTATAAAATCTTCAAATGTCCCTGGAATATTGTTAAAATATGTAGAATTTGCAACTATGGGGCTAAAATTTTAGTCCATAGTTGTTCTGTATTTAATCCATGGAATATTGTTTGAAATGAATATAATTTCATGATTTCAATTGTGTAAACCTCTGCTGGTAGCTTTATCAATTTAAAATTTGTAAATTTTAGTCCAAAGGTTACCTTTTTATTAGGAATAAAATATGGTGTTAATAAAGGTTTCTTGGATCTAAGATTTTAACATAATGTATAAACACTTTCAAGCTACTTTTGTATAAGAAGTTTCAAAGGGGCGAAAATTTGAAACCAGGTATGTCTTTTATTTGAGTACATACGGTTCTACAAACATTTGATTTAACAGAAATGTACAACTGTTCAACTGTTCACATCTCGTATGTTCTTGTTAATAAAAGTTTCTGGCAAGTTATTTACTATACATGGTCGCAGAGAGTCATTTCTTGATGTTTGTAAGTTGTAATTAAAAATAACACAATAGATTGGTGTTGGCTCTCAAACTCGGGGGGGCACTTCAATTTGAAATGGATATAGGTGTAGGGCTGAGATTCGGTGAGAGCAAAATGTAAAAAATATGGGGGCATTGGGTGAGAGCATGATTTTTGGCATTCGGTGAGAGCAAAATGTGAAAATGGGGTCATTGGGTGAGAACATGACTTTTTTGAATGGAATCTTTGGGTGAGAACCGAAACAGCGCCACAGAAACCTCGAAAATCGAATTTCTAGTTCTGAATGGCTTCAAATTTCTTTGTTTTTTTTTTCAAAATAAGTAACAAAATTAGTGATAAATGAAAGATGCTGTTCAAATTGAACTTGTAAGGGTCTTTGGGTGACAGATTAAATGGAAAAATAGGGGGTCTTCGGGTGACAGAGCATGTGTTCATAAAAAAAATTTTGGGGTCTTTGGGTGACAGCGATGCTGAAAAATGGGGTCTTAACAGCCCTACATACGCGTCACCTCCAAAGGTGGAGTGCCCCCCCCCCCCGGGCTCTCAAAACAAGACGAACCAAAATGTGAACATTGTGAAAGTGACTGCAAACTGTCAACATGTGCACTATTACTCGGGGAGCTAGAGGCACGTCCTGTGCACCCCCAAGACTAAACCAAGCCAACTTTGTTAGGTTCCTGAGATGACCCCAAAACATAATCAGGATGTTCCCAACAATATAAACTGGCACCAAGTGGGTTTTTCCAAGATGGCGTCCAAAATGGCCCCCAGATGCAGGTAATGTAAATGACCATATATGAATACTGTTTCTGAATCAAACTAACCTTTTTAGCTTAATTAAAGAGCCCAGCATCAACTCAAGTTGATATCAAGGATAAAACGTCCCAAAAGTCAGTGCATTTTCAAAATGGCGCCCAAAATGGCCGCCAAATGCAGGTAATCACTATAAATGACCATAATATGAATACTATTTCTGAATCAAACTAACCATTTTAGCTTAATTAAAGAGCCAAGCATAAACTCAAGTTGATATAAAGAAACAGAATTCCCAACAGTCAGTATATTTTCAAAATGGCGCCCAAAATGGCCGCCAAATACTGAAAAAAGACTAAGTTATACTAAAACGGAATTTTTCTGGACCAAACTATAACTTTTTGGCTTGATTTAGGGCCTAATATACTTCTAAGATAAGGTAAAGGGAAAAGGCATCCCAGCCATCAGTGTCTTTCTGTGATAGCACCTAAAATAGCCGCCGAAATTGGCACCAATACTAAAAGTGACTAAAAATTCTCAAATATTAATGCTTATTCAGTCAAATATAAAGTCAAACTTAAGACATCTTTGACCCTGAATGAAAAAAAAAACCAATTAAAATATATAGCAAGTTTACAACACTAATGATATAAATAAATAATTGGAAGTTTCCTATAGCAATCACAATAAATTCATAATTCATTTTTAAATTGCCGGAACTGTGTTTCTTAATCAACAATCTAGGCTCATTGCACCTGATGGGAGTGAGTGAAAACTTTGAAATTGGTATCAAAACATCCGCTGTGACTATCTGCATAATTTGCAATCAAAATAAATTCATAATTCATTCAGAAATTGCCGTGAGAACTTCATTCCGTTGATTATCACTTTTGGCAAAAAGTGATAATCAACGGAATCGGCTCACTGCACCCGTTAGGAGTGACTGATAACTTTGAAATTGGTATCAAAACATCCGCTGTGACTGTCTGCATAATTTGCA